>NW_026947884.1:0-102000 GCF_034190915.1 Cavia porcellus | reverse complement strand
AATGCGCCACCACCCCGTGATGTTTTTCTCACTGCTACTAGTGAATCTAATGTAACACACACCCATACAATGCGCACCACCCCGTGATGTTTTTCTCACTGCTACTAGTGAATCTAATGTAACACACACCCATACAATGCGCACCACCCCGTGATGTTTTTCTCACTGCTACTAGTGAATCTAATGTAACACACACCCATACAATGCGCACCACCCCGTGATGTTTTTCTCACTGCTACTAGTGAATCTAATGTAACACACACCCATACAATGCGCACCACCCCGTGATGTTTTTCTCACTCCTACTAGTGAATCTAATGTAACACACACCCATACAATGCGCACCACACCGTGATGTTTTTCTCACTGCTACTAGTGAATCCAGTGTAACACACACCCATACAATGCGCACCACCCCGTGATGTTTTTCTCACTGCTACTAGTGAATCCAATGTAACACACACCCATACAATGCGCACCACCCCGTGATGTTTTTCTCACTGCTACTAGTGAATCTAATGTAACAGACACCCATACAATGCGCACCACCCCGTGATGTTTTTCTCACTGCTACTAGTGAATGTAATGTAACACACACCCTTACAATGCGCACCACCCCGTGATGTTTTTCTCACTGCTACTAGTGAATCCAGTGTAACACACACCCATACAATGCGCACCACCCCGTGATGTTTTTCTCACTGCTACTAGTGAATGTAATGTAACACACACTCATACAATGCGCACCACCCCGTGATGTTTTTCTCACTGCTACTAGTGAATGTAATGTAACACACACCCATACAATGCGCACCACCCCGTGATGTTTTTCTCACTGCTACTAGTGAATGTAATGTAACACACACCCATACAATGCGCACCACCCCGTGATGTTTTTCTCACTGCTACTAGTGAATCTAATGTAACACACACCCATACAATGCGCACCACCCCGTGATGTTTTTCTCACTGCTACTAATGAATCTAATGTAACACACACCCATACAATGCGCACCACCCCGTGATGTTTTTCTCACTGCTACTAGTGAATCTAATGTAACACACACCCATACAATGCGCACCACCCCGTGATGTTTTTCTCACTGCTACTAGTGAATCCAGTGTAACACACACCCATACAATGCGCACCACCCCGTGATGTTTTTCTCACTGCTACTAGTGAATCCAATGTAACACACACCCATACAATGCGCACCACCCCGTGATGTTTTTCTCACTGCTACTAGTGAATGTAATGTAACACACACCCATACAATGCGCACCACCCCGTGATGTTTTTCTCACTGCTACTAGTGAATCTAATGTAACACACACCCATACAATGCGCACCACCCCGTGATGTTTTTCTCACTGCTACTAGTGAATGTAGTGTAACAAACACCCATACAATGCGCACCACCCCGTGATGTTTTTCTCACTGCTACTAGTGAATCTAGTGTAACACACACCGATACAATGCGCACCACCCCGTGATGTTTTTCTCACTGCTACTAGTGAATCTAATGTAACACACACCCATACAATGCGCACCACCCCGTGATGTTTTTCTCACTGCTACTAGTAAATGTAATGTAACACACACCCATACAATGCGCACCACCCCGTGATATTTTTCTCACTGCTACTAGTGAATCTAATGTAACACACACCCATACAAAGCGCACCACCCCGTGATGTTTTTCTCACTGCTACTAGTGAATCTAATGTAACACACACCCATACAATGCGCACCACCCCGTGATGTTTTTCTCACTGCTACTAGTGAATCTAATGTAACACACACCCATACAATGCGCACCACCCCGTGATGATTTTCTCACTCCTACTAGTGAATCTAATGTAACACACACCCATATAATGCGCACCACCCCTTGATGTTTTTCTCACTGCTACTAGTGAATCTAATGTAACACACACCCATACAATGCGCACCACCCCGTGATGATTTTCTCACTCCTACTAGTGAATCTAATGTAACACACACCCATACAATGCGCACCACCCCGTGATGTTTTTCTCACTCCTACAAGTGAATCTAATGTAACACACACCCATACAATGCGCACCACCCCGTGATGTTTTTCTCACTCCTACTAGTGAATGTAATGTAACACACACCCATACAATGCGCACCACCCCGTGATGTTTTTCTCACTCCTACTAGTGAATCTAATGTAACACACACCCATACAATGCGCACCACCCCGTGATGTTTTTCTCACTCCTACTAGTGAATCTAATGTAACACACACCCATACAATGCGCACCACCCCGTGATGTTTTTCTCACTCCTACTAGTGAATCTAATGTAACACACACCCATACAATGCGCACCACCCCGTGATGTTTTTCTCACACCTACTAGTGAATCTAATGTAACACACACCCATACAATGCGCACCACCCCGTGATGTTTTTCTCACTGCTACTAGTGAATGTAATGTAACACACACCCATACAATGCGCACCACCCCGTGATGTTTTTCTCACTGCTACTAGTGAATCTAATGTAACACACACCCATACAATGCGCACCACCCCGTGATGTTTTTCTCACTGCTACTAGTGAATCTAATGTAACACACACCCATACAATGCGCACCACCCCGTGATGTTTTTCTCACTGCTACTAGTGAATCTAATGTAACACACACCCATACAATGCGCACCACCCCGTGATGTTTTTCTCACTGCTACTAGTGAATCTAATGTAACACACACCCATACAATGCGCACCACCCCGTGATGTTTTTCTCACTGCTACTAGTGAATCTAATGTAACACACACCCATACAATGCGCACCACCCCGTGATGTTTTTCTCACTGCTACTAGTGAATCTAATGTAACACACACCAATACAATGCGCACCACCCCGTGATGTTTTTCTCACTGCTACTAGTGAATCCAGTGTAACACACACCCATACAATGCGCACCACCCCGTGATGTTTTTCTCACTGCTACTAGTGAATCCAATGTAACACACACCCATACAATGGGCACCACCCCGTGATGTTTTTCTCACTGCTACTAGTGAATCTAATGTAACACACACCCATACAATGCGCACCACCCCGTGATGTTTTTCTCACTGCTACTAGTGAATGTAATGTAACACACACCCTTACAATGCGCACCACCCCGTGATGTTTTTCTCACTGCTACTAGTGAATCCAGTGTAACACACACCCATACAATGCGCACCACCCCGTGATGTTTTTCTCACTGCTACTAGTGAATGTAATGTAACACACACCCATACAATGCGCACCACCCCGTGATGTTTTTCTCCCTGCTACTAGTGAATCTAATGTAACACACACCCATACAATGCGCACCACCCCGTGATGTTTTTCTCACTGCTACTAGTGAATGTAATGTAACACACACCCATACAATGCGCACCACCCCGTGATGTTTTTCTCACTGCTACTAGTGAATCTAATGTAACACACACCCATACAATGCGCACCACCCTGTGATGTTTTTCTCACTGCTACTAGTGAATCTAATGTAACACACACCCATACAATGCGCACCACCCCGTGATGTTTTTCTCACTGCTACTAGTGAATGTAATGTAACACACACCCATACAATGCGCACCACCCCGTGATGTTTTTCTCACTGCTACTAGTGAATGTAATGTAACACACACCCATACAATGCGCACCACCCCGTGATGTTTTTCTCACTCCTACTAGTGAATGTAATGTAACACACACCCATACAATGCGCACCACCCCGTGATGTTTTTCTCACTGCTACTAGTGAATCTAGTGTAACACACACCCATACAATGCGCACCACCCCGTGATGTCTTTCTCACTGCTACTAGTGAATCTAATGTAACACACACCCATACAATGCGCACCACCCCGTGATGTCTTTCTCACTGCTACTAGTGAATCTAATGTAACACACACCCATACAATGCGCACCACCCCGTGATGTTTTTCTCACTGCTACTAGTGAATCTAATGTAACACACACCCATACAATGCGCACCACCCCGTGATGTTTTTCTCACTGCTACTAGTGAATCTAATGTAACACACACCCATACAATGCGCACCACCCCGTGATGTTTTTCTCACTGCTACTAGTGAATCTAATGTAACACACACCCATACAATGCGCACCACCCCGTGATGTTTTTCTCACTGCTACTAGTGAATCTAATGTAACACACACCCATACAATGCGCACCACCCCGTGATGTTTTTCTCACTCCTACTAGTGAATCTAATGTAACACACACCCATACAATGCGCACCACACCGTGATGTTTTTCTCACTGCTACTAGTGAATCCAGTGTAACACACACCCATACAATGCGCACCACCCCGTGATGTTTTTCTCACTGCTACTAGTGAATCCAATGTAACACACACCCATACAATGCGCACCACCCCGTGATGTTTTTCTCACTGCTACTAGTGAATCTAATGTAACAGACACCCATACAATGCGCACCACCCCGTGATGTTTTTCTCACTGCTACTAGTGAATGTAATGTAACACACACCCTTACAATGCGCACCACCCCGTGATGTTTTTCTCACTGCTACTAGTGAATCCAGTGTAACACACACCCATACAATGCGCACCACCCCGTGATGTTTTTCTCACTGCTACTAGTGAATGTAATGTAACACACACTCATACAATGCGCACCACCCCGTGATGTTTTTCTCACTGCTACTAGTGAATGTAATGTAACACACACCCATACAATGCGCACCACCCCGTGATGTTTTTCTCACTGCTACTAGTGAATGTAATGTAACACACACCCATACAATGCGCACCACCCCGTGATGTTTTTCTCACTGCTACTAGTGAATCTAATGTAACACACACCCATACAATGCGCACCACCCCGTGATGTTTTTCTCACTGCTACTAGTGAATCTAATGTAATACACACTCATACAATGCGCACCACCCCGTGATGTTTTTCTCACTGCTACTAGTGAATCTAATGTAACACACACCCATACAATGCGCACCACCCCGTGATGTTTTTCTCACTGCTACTAGTGAATCTAATGTAACGCACACCCATACAATGGGCACCACCCCGTGATGTTTTTCTCACTGCTACTAGTGAATCTAATGTAACACACACCCATACATTGCGCACCACCCCGTGATGTTTTTCTCACTCCTTCTAGTGAATCTAATGTAACACACACCCATACAATGCGCACCACCCCGTGATGTTTTTCTCACTGCTACTAGGGAATCTAATGTAACACACACCCATACAATGCGCACCACCCCGTGATGTTTTTCTCACTGCTACTAGTGAATCTAATGTAACACACACCCATACAATGCGCACCACCCCGTGATGTTTTTCTCACTGCTACTAGTGAATGTAATGTAACACACACCCATACAATGCGCACCACCCCGTGATGTTTTTCTCACTGCTACTAGTGAATCTAGTGTAACACACACCCATACAATGCGCACCACCCCGTGATGTTTTTCTCACTGCTACTAGTGAATCTAATGTAACACACACCCATACAATGCGCACCACCCCGTGATGTTTTTCTCACTGCTACTAGTGAATGTAATGTAACACACACCCATACAATGCGCACCACCCCGTGATGTTTTTCTCACTGCTACTAGTGAATCTAATGTAACACACACCCATACAATGCGCACCACCCCGTGATGTTTTTCTCACTCCTACTAGTGAATGTAATGTAACACACACCCATACAATGCGCACCACCCCGTGATGTTTTTCTCACTCCTACTAGTGAATCTAATGTAACACACACCCATACAATGCGCACCACCCCGTGATGTTTTTCTCACTCCTACTAGTGAATCTAATGTAACACACACCCATACAATGCGCACCACCCCGTGATGTTTTTCTCACTCCTACTAGTGAATCTAATGTAACACACACCCATACAATGCGCACCACCCCGTGATGTTTTTCTCACACCTACTAGTGAATCTAATGTAACACACACCCATACAATGCGCACCACCCCGTGATGTTTTTCTCACTGCTACTAGTGAATGTAATGTAACACACACCCATACAATGCGCACCACCCCGTGATGTTTTTCTCACTGCTACTAGTGAATCTAATGTAACACACACCCATACAATGCGCACGACCCCGTGATGTTTTTCTCACTGCTACTAGTGAATCTAATGTAACACACACCCATACAATGCGCACCACCCCGTGATGTTTTTCTCACTGCTACTAGTGAATCTAATGTAACACACACCCATACAATGCGCACCACCCCGTGATGTTTTTCTCACTGCTACTAGTGAATCTAATGTAACACACACCCATACAATGCGCACCACCCCGTGATGTTTTTCTCACTGCTACTAGTGAATCTAATGTAACACACACCCATACAATGCGCACCACCCCGTGATGTTTTTCTCACTGCTACTAGTGAATCTAATGTAACACACACCCATACAATGCGCACCACCCCGTGATGTTTTTCTCACTGCTACTAGTGAATCCAGTGTAACACACACCCATACAATGCGCACCACCCCGTGATGTTTTTCTCACTGCTACTAGTGAATCCAATGTAACACACACCCATACAATGGGCACCACCCCGTGATGTTTTTCTCACTGCTACTAGTGAATGTAATGTAACACACACCCATACAATGCGCACCACCCCGTGATGTTTTTCTCACTGCTACTAGTGAATGTAATGTAACACACACCCTTACAATGCGCACCACCCCGTGATGTTTTTCTCACTGCTACTAGTGAATCCAGTGTAACACACACCCATACAATGCGCACCACCCCGTGATGTTTTTCTCACTGCTACTAGTGAATGTAATGTAACACACACCCATACAATGCGCACCACCCCGTGATGTTTTTCTCCCTGCTACTAGTGAATCTAATGTAACACACACCCATACAATGCGCACCACCCCGTGATGTTTTTCTCACTGCTACTAGTGAATGTAATGTAACACACACCCATACAATGCGCACCACCCCGTGATGTTTTTCTCACTGCTACTAGTGAATCTAATGTAACACACACCCATACAATGCGCACCACCCTGTGATGTTTTTCTCACTGCTACTAGTGAATCTAATGTAACACACACCCATACAATGCGCACCACCCCGTGATGTTTTTCTCACTGCTACTAGTGAATGTAATGTAACACACACCCATACAATGCGCACCACCCCGTGATGTTTTTCTCACTGCTACTAGTGAATGTAATGTAACACACACCCATACAATGCGCACCACCCCGTGATGTTTTTCTCACTCCTACTAGTGAATGTAATGTAACACACACCCATACAATGCGCACCACCCCGTGATGTTTTTCTCACTGCTACTAGTGAATCTAGTGTAACACACACCCATACAATGCGCACCACCCCGTGATGTCTTTCTCACTGCTACTAGTGAATCTAATGTAACACACACCCATACAATGCGCACCACCCCGTGATGTCTTTCTCACTGCTACTAGTGAATCTAATGTAACACACACCCATACAATGCGCACCACCCCGTGATGTTTTTCTCACTGCTACTAGTGAATCTAATGTAACACACACCCATACAATGCGCACCACCCCGTGATGTTTTTCTCACTGCTACTAGTGAATCTAATGTAACACACACCCATACAATGCGCACCACCCCGTGATGTTTTTCTCACTGCTACTAGTGAATCTAATGTAACACACACCCATACAATGCGCACCACCCCGTGATGTTTTTCTCACTGCTACTAGTGAATCTAATGTAACACACACCCATACAATGCGCACCACCCCGTGATGTTTTTCTCACTCCTACTAGTGAATCTAATGTAACACACACCCATACAATGCGCACCACACCGTGATGTTTTTCTCACTGCTACTAGTGAATCCAGTGTAACACACACCCATACAATGCGCACCACCCCGTGATGTTTTTCTCACTGCTACTAGTGAATCCAATGTAACACACACCCATACAATGCGCACCACCCCGTGATGTTTTTCTCACTGCTACTAGTGAATCTAATGTAACAGACACCCATACAATGCGCACCACCCCGTGATGTTTTTCTCACTGCTACTAGTGAATGTAATGTAACACACACCCTTACAATGCGCACCACCCCGTGATGTTTTTCTCACTGCTACTAGTGAATCCAGTGTAACACACACCCATACAATGCGCACCACCCCGTGATGTTTTTCTCACTGCTACTAGTGAATGTAATGTAACACACACTCATACAATGCGCACCACCCCGTGATGTTTTTCTCACTGCTACTAGTGAATGTAATGTAACACACACCCATACAATGCGCACCACCCCGTGATGTTTTTCTCACTGCTACTAGTGAATGTAATGTAACACACACCCATACAATGCGCACCACCCCGTGATGTTTTTCTCACTGCTACTAGTGAATCTAATGTAACACACACCCATACAATGCGCACCACCCCGTGATGTTTTTCTCACTGCTACTAGTGAATCTAATGTAATACACACTCATACAATGCGCACCACCCCGTGATGTTTTTCTCACTGCTACTAGTGAATCTAATGTAACACACACCCATACAATGCGCACCACCCCGTGATGTTTTTCTCACTGCTACTAGTGAATCTAATGTAACGCACACCCATACAATGGGCACCACCCCGTGATGTTTTTCTCACTGCTACTAGTGAATCTAATGTAACACACACCCATACATTGCGCACCACCCCGTGATGTTTTTCTCACTCCTTCTAGTGAATCTAATGTAACACACACCCATACAATGCGCACCACCCCGTGATGTTTTTCTCACTGCTACTAGGGAATCTAATGTAACACACACCCATACAATGCGCACCACCCCGTGATGTTTTTCTCACTGCTACTAGTGAATCTAATGTAACACACACCCATACAATGCGCACCACCCCGTGATGTTTTTCTCACTGCTACTAGTGAATGTAATGTAACACACACCCATACAATGCGCACCACCCCATGATGTTTTTCTCACTGCTACTAGTGAATCTAGTGTAACACACACCCATACAATGCGCACCACCCCGTGATGTTTTTCTCACTGCTACTAGTGAATCTAATGTAACACACACCCATACAATGCGCACCACCCCGTGATGTTTTTCTCACTGCTACTAGTGAATGTAATGTAACACACACCCATACAATGCGCACCACCCCGTGATGTTTTTCTCACTGCTACTAGTGAATCTAATGTAACACACACCCATACAATGCGCACCACCCCGTGATGTTTTTCTCACTGCTACTAGTGAATGTAATGTAACACACACCCATACAATGCGCACCACCCCGTGATGTTTTTCTCACTGCTACTAGTGAATCTAATGTAACACACACCCATACAATGCGCACCACCCCGTGATGTTTTTCTCACTCCTACTAGTGAATCTAATGTAACACACACCCATACAATGCGCACCACCCCGTGATGTTTTTCTCACTGCTACTAGTGAATCTAATGTAACACACACCCATACAATGCGCACCACCCCGTGATGTTTTTCTCACTGGTACTAGTGAATCTAATGTAACACACACCCATACAATGCGCACCACCCCGTGATGTTTTTCTCACTGCTACTAGTGAATCTAATGTAACACACACCCATACAATGCGCACCACCCCGTGATGATTTTCTCACTGCTACTAGTGAATCTAATGAAACACACACCCATACAATGCGCACCACCCCGTGATGTTTTTCTCACTGCTACTAGTGAATCTAATGTAACACACACCCATACAATGCGCACCACCCCGTGATGTTTTTCTCACTCCTACTAGTGAATCTAATGTAACACACACCCATACAATGCGCACCACCCCGTGATGTTTTTCTCACTGCTACTAGTGAATCTAATGTAACACACACCCATACATTGCGCACCACCCCGTGATGTTTTTCTCACTGCTACTAGTGAATCTAATGTAACACACACCCATAAAAGGCGCACCACCTCGCGATGTTTTTCTCACTGCTACTAGTGAAGCTAATGTAACACACACCCATACAAGGCGAACCACCCCGCGATGTTTTTGTCACTGCTACTAGTGAATCTAATGTAACACACACCCATACAATGCGCACCACCCCGTGATGATTTTCTCACTCCTACTAGTGAATCTAATGTAACACACACCCATACAATGCGCACCACCCCGTGATGATTTTCTCACTGCTACTAGTGAATCTAATGTAACACACACCCATACAATGCGCACCACCCCGTGATGTTTTTCTCACTGCTACTAGTGAATCTAATGTAATACACACCCATACAATGCGCACCACCCCGTGATGTTTTTCTCACTGCTACTAGTGAATCTAATGTAACACACACCCATACAAGGCGCACCACCCCGTGATGTTTTTCTCACTGCTACTAGTGAATCTAATGTAACACACACCCATACAATGCGCACCACCCCGTGATGTTTTTGTCACTGCTACTAGTGAATCTAATGTAACACACACCCATACAATGCGCACCACCCCGTGATGATTTTCTCACTCCTACTAGTGAATCTAATGTAACACACACCCATACAATGCGCACCACCCCGTGATGTTTTTCTCACTGCTACTAGTGAATCTAATGTAACACACACCCATACAATGCGCACCACCCCGTGATGTTTTTCTCACTGCTACTAGTGAATGTAATGTAACACACACCCATACAATGCGCACCACCCCGTAATGTTTTTCTCACTGCTACTAGTGAATCTAATGTAACACACACCCATACAATGCGCACCACCCCGTGATGATTTTCTCACTCCTACTAGTGAATCTAATGTAACACACACCCATACAATGCGAAGCACCCCGTGATGTTTTTCTCACTGCTACTAGTGAATCTAATGTAACACACACCCATACAAGGCGCACCACCCCGTGATGTTTTTCTCACTGCTACTAGTGAATCTAGTGTAACACACACCCATACAATGCGCACCACCCCGTGATGTTTTTCTCACTGCTACTAGTGAATGTAATGTAACACACACCCATACAATGCGCACCACCCCGTGATGTTTTTCTCACTGCTACTAGTGAATCTAGTGTAACACACACCCATACAATGCGCACCACCCCGTGATGTTTTTCTCACTGCTACTAGTGAATGTAATGTAACACACACCCATACAATGCGCACCACCCCGTGATGTTTTTCTCACTGCTACTAGTGAATCTAATGTAACACACACCCATACAATGCGCACCACCCCGTGATGTTTTTCTCACTGCTACTAGTGAATCTAATGTAACACACACCCATACAATGCGCACCACCCCGTGATGTTTTTGTCACTGCTACTAGTGAATGTAATGTAACACACACCCATACAATGCGCACCACCCCGTGATGTTTTTCTCACTGCTACTAGTGAAACTAGTGTAACACACACCCATACAATGCGCACCACCCCGTGATGTTTTTCTCACTCCTACTAGTGAATCTAATGTAACACACACCCATACAATGCGCACCACCCCGTGATGTTTTTCTCACTGCTACTAGTGAATCTAATGTAACACACAACCATACAATGCGCACCACCCCGTGATGATTTTCTCACTCCTACTAGGGAATCTAATGTAACACACACCCATACAATGCGCACCACCCCGTGATGTTTTTCTCACTGCTACTAGTGAATCTAATGTAACACACACCCATACAATGCGCACCACCCCGTGATGATTTTCTCACTCCTACTAGTGAATCTAATGTAACACACACCCATACAATGCGCACCACCCCGTGATGCTTTTCTCACTCCTACTAGTGAATCTAATGTAACACACACCCATACAATGCGCACCACCCCGTGATGTTTTTCTCACTCCTACTAGTGAATGTAATGTAACACACACCCATACAATGCGCAGCACCCCGTGATGTTTTTCTCACTCCTACTAGTGAATCTAATGTAACACACACCCATACAATGCGCACCACACCGTGATGTTTTTCTCACTCCTACTTGTGAATCTAATGTAACACACACCCATACAATGCGCACCACCCCGTGATGTTTTTCTCTCTCCTACTAGTGAATCTAATGTAACACACACCCATACAATGCGCACCACCCAGTGATGTTTTTCTCACTCCTACTAGTGAATGTAATGTAACACACACCCATACAATGCGCACCACCCCGTGATGTTTTTCTCACTGCTACTAGTGAATCTAATGTAACACACACCCATACAATGCGCACCACCCCGTGATGTTTTTCTCACTGCTACTAGTGAATCTAATGTAACACACACCCATACAATGCGCACCACCCCGTGATGTTTTTCTCACTGCTACTAGTGAATCTAATGTAACACACACCCATACAATGCGCACCACCCCGTGATGTTTTTCTCACTGCTACTAGTGAATCTAATGTAACACACACCCATACAAGGCGCACCACCCCGCGATGTTTTTCTCACTGCTACTAGTGAAGCTAATGTAACACACACCCATACAAGGCGAACCACCCCGCGATGTTTTTGTCACTGCTACTAGTGAATCTAATGTAACACACACCCATACAATGCGCACCACCCCGTGATGATTTTCTCACTCCTACTAGTGAATCTAATGTAACACACACCCATACAATGCGCACCACCCCGTGATGTTTTTCTCACTGCTACTAGTGAATCTAATGTAACACACACCCATACAATGCGCACCACCCCGTGATGTTTTTCTCACTGGTACTAGTGAATCTAATGTAACACACACCCATACAATGCGCACCACCCCGTGATGTTTTTCTCACTGCTACTAGTGAATCTAGTGTAACACACACCCATACAATGCGCACCACCCCGTGATGTTTTTCTCAATGCTACTAGTGAATGTAATGTAACACACACCCATACAATGCGCACCACCCCGTGATGTTTTTCTCACTGCTACTAGTGAATCTAATGTAACACACACCCATACAATGCGCACCACCCCGTGATGTTTTTCTCACTGGTACTAGTGAATCTAATGTAACACACACCCATACAATGCGCACCACCCCGTGATGTTTTTCTCACTGCTACTAGTGAATCTAATGTAACACACACCCATACAATGCGCACCACCCCGTGATGATTTTCTCACTGCTACTAGTGAATCTAATGAAACACACACCCATACAATGCGCACCACCCCGTGATGTTTTTCTCACTGCTACTAGTGAATCTAATGTAACACACACCCATACAATGCGCACCACCCCGTGATGTTTTTCTCACTCCTACTAGTGAATCTAATGTAACACACACCCATACAATGCGCACCACAACGTGATGTTTTTCTCACTGCTACTAGTGAATCTAATGTAACACACACCCATACAATGCGCACCACCCCGTGATGTTTTTCTCACTGCTACTAGTGAATCTAATGTAACACACACCCATACAAGGCGCACCACCCCGCGATGTTTTTCTCACTGCTACTAGTGAAGCTAATGTAACACACACCCATACAAGGCGAACCACCCCGCGATGTTTTTGTCACTGCTACTAGTGAATCTAATGTAACACACACCCATACAATGCGCACCACCCCGTGATGATTTTCTCACTCCTACTAGTGAATCTAATGTAACACACACCCATACAATGCGCACCACCCCGTGATGATTTTCTCACTGCTACTAGTGAATCTAATGTAACACACACCCATACAATGCGCACCACCCCGTGATGTTTTTCTCACTGCTACTAGTGAATCTAATGTAACACACACCCATACAATGCGCACCACCCCGTGATGATTTTCTCACTGCTACTAGTGAATCTAATGAAACACACACCCATACAATGCGCACCACCCCGTGATGTTTTTCTCACTGCTACTAGTGAATCTAATGTAACACACACCCATACAATGCGCACCACCCCGTGATGTTTTTCTCACTCCTACTAGTGAATCTAATGTAACACACACCCATACAATGCGCACCACCCCGTGATGTTTTTCTCACTGCTACTAGTGAATCTAATGTAACACACACCCATACAATGCGCACCACCCCGTGATGTTTTTCTCACTGCTACTAGTGAATCTAATGTAACACACACCCATACAAGGCGCACCACCCCGCGATGTTTTTCTCACTGCTACTAGTGAATCTAATGTAACACACACCCATACAATGCGCACCACCCCGTGATGATTTTCTCACTCCTACTAGTGAATCTAATGTAACACACACCCATACAATGCGCACCACCCCATGATGTTTTTCTCACTGCTACTAGTGAATCTAATGTAACACACACCCATACAATGCGCACCACCCCGTGATGTTTTTCTCACTGCTACTAGTGAATGTAATGTAACACACACCCATACAATGCGCACCACCCCGTAATGTTTTTCTCACTGCTACTAGTGAATCTAATGTAACACACACACATACAATGCGCACCACCCCGTGATGATTTTCTCACTGCTACTAGTGAATCTAATGTAACACACACCCATACAATGCGAAGCACCCCGTGATGTTTTTCTCACTGCTACTAGTGAATCTAATGTAACACACACCCATACAAGGCGCACCACCCCGTGATGTTTTTCTCACTGCTACTAGTGAATCTAGTGTAACACACACCCATACAATGCGCACCACCCCGTGATGTTTTTCTCACTGCTACTAGTGAATTTAATGTAACACACACCCATACAATGCGCACCACCCCGTGATGTTTTTCTCACTGCTACTAGTGAATCTAATGTAACACACACCCATACAATGCGCACCACCCCGTGATGTTTTTCTCACTGCTACTAGTGAATCTAATGTAACACACACCCATACAATGCGCACCACCCCGTGATATTTTTGTCACTGCTACTAGTGAATGTAATGTAACACACACCCATACAATGCGCACCACCCCGTGATGTTTTTCTCACTGCTACTAGTGAAACTAGTGTAACACACACACATACAATGCGCACCACCCCGTGATGTTTTTCTCACTCCTACTAGTGAATCTAATGTAACACACACCCATACAATGCGCACCACCCCGTGAGGTTTTTCTCACTGCTACTAGTGAATCTAATGTAACACACACCCATACAATGCGCACCACCCCGTGATGCTTTTCTCACTCCTACTAGTGAATCTAATGTAACACACACCCATACAATGCGCACCACCCCGTGATGTTTTTCTCACTCCTACTAGTGAATGTAATGTAACACACACCCATACAATGCGCAGCACCCCGTGATGTTTTTCTCACTCCTACTAGTGAATCTAATGTAACACACACCCATACAATGCGCACCACCCCGTGATGTTTTTCTCACTGCTACTAGTGAATCTAATGTAACACACACCCATACAATGCGCACCACCCCGTGATGTTTTTGTCACTGCTACTAGTGAATGTAATGTAACACACACCCCTACAATGCGCACCACCCCGTGATGTTTTTCTCACTGCTACTAGTGAAACTAGTGTAACACACACCCATACAATGCGCACCACCCCGTGATGTTTTTCTCACTCCTACTAGTGAATCTAATGTAACACACACCCATACAATGCGCACCACCCCGTGATGTTTTTCTCACTGCTACTAGTGAATCTAATGTAACACACAACCATACAATGCGCACCACCCCGTGATGATTTTCTCACTCCTACTAGGGAATCTAATGTAACACACACCCATACAATGCGCACCACCCCGTGATGTTTTTCTCACTGCTACTAGTGAATCTAATGTAACACACACCCATACAATGCGCACCACCCCGTGATGATTTTCTCACTCCTACTAGTGAATCTAATGTAACACACACCCATACAATGCGCACCACCCCGTGATGCTTTTCTCACTCCTACTAGTGAATCTAATGTAACACACACCCATACAATGCGCACCACCCCGTGATGTTTTTCTCACTCCTACTAGTGAATGTAATGTAACACACACCCATACAATGCGCAGCACCCCGTGATGTTTTTCTCACTCCTACTAGTGAATCTAATGTAACACACACCCATACAATGCGCACCACACCGTGATGTTTTTCTCACTCCTACTAGTGAATCTAATGTAACACACACCCATACAATGCGCACCACCCCGTGATGTTTTTCTCTCTCCTACTAGTGAATCTAATGTAACACACACCCATACAATGCGCACCACCCAGTGATGTTTTTCTCACTCCTACTAGTGAATGTAATGTAACACACACCCATACAATGCGCACCACCCCGTGATGTTTTTCTCACTGCTACTAGTGAATCTAATGTAACACACACCCATACAATGCGCACCACCCCGTGATGTTTTTCTCACTGCTACTAGTGAATCTAATGTAACACACACCCATACAATGCGCACCACCCCGTGAGGTTTTTCTCACTGCTACTAGTGAATGTAATGTAACACACACCCATACAATGCGCACCACCCCGTGATGTTTTTCTCACTGCTACTAGTGAATCTAATGTAACACACACCCATACAATGCGCACCACCCCGTGATGTTTTTCTCACTGCTACTAGTGAATCTAATGTAACACACACCCATACAATGCGCACCACCCCGTGATGTTTTTGTCACTGCTACTAGTGAATGTAATGTAACACACACCCATACAATGCGCACCACCCCGTGATGTTTTTCTCACTGCTACTAGTGAAACTAGTGTAACACACACCCATACAATGCGCACCACCCCGTGATGTTTTTCTCACTCCTACTAGTGAATCTAATGTAACACACACCCATACAATGCGCACCACCCCGTGATGTTTTTCTCACTGCTACTAGTGAATCTAATGTAACACACAACCATACAATGCGCACCACCCCGTGATGATTTTCTCACTCCTACTAGGGAATCTAATGTAACACACACCCATACAATGCGCACCACCCCGTGATGTTTTTCTCACTGCTACTAGTGAATCTAATGTAACACACACCCATACAATGCGCACCACCCCGTGATGCTTTTCTCACTCCTACTAGTGAATCTAATGTAACACACACCCATACAATGCGCACCACCCCGTGATGTTTTTCTCACTCCTACTAGTGAATGTAATGTAACACACACCCATACAATGCGCAGCACCCCGTGATGTTTTTCTCACTCCTACTAGTGAATCTAATGTAACACACACCCATACAATGCGCACCACACCGTGATGTTTTTCTCACTCCTACTAGTGAATCTAATGTAACACACACCCATACAATGCGCACCACCCCGTGATGTTTTTCTCTCTCCTACTAGTGAATCTAATGTAACACACACCCATACAATGCGCACCACCCAGTGATGTTTTTCTCACTCCTACTAGTGAATGTAATGTAACACACACCCATACAATGCGCACCACCCCGTGATGTTTTTCTCACTGCTACTAGTGAATCTAATGTAACACACACCCATACAATGCGCACCACCCCGTGATGTTTTTCTCACTGCTACTAGTGAATCTAATGTAACACACACCCATACAATGCGCACCACCCCGTGATGTTTTTCTCACTGCTACTAGTGAATCTAATGTAACACACACCCATACAATGCGCACCACCCCGTGATGTTTTTCTCACTGCTACTAGTGAATCTAATGTAACACACACCCATACAAGGCGCACCACCCCGCGATGTTTTTCTCACTGCTACTAGTGAAGCTAATGTAACACACACCCATACAAGGCGAACCACCCCGCGATGTATTTGTCAATGCTACTAGTGAATCTAATGTAACACACACCCATACAATGCGCACCACCCCGTGATGATTTTCTCACTCCTACTAGTGAATCTAATGTAACACACACCCATACAATGCGCACCACCCCGTGATGTTTTTCTCACTGCTACTAGTGAATCTAATGTAACACACACCCATACAATGCGCACCACCCCGTGATGTTTTTCTCACTGCTACTAGTGAATCTAATGTAACACACACCCATACAATGCGCACCACCCCGTGATGTTTTTCTCACTGCTACTAGTGAATCTAGTGTAACACACACCCATACAATGCGCACCACCCCGTGATGTTTTTCTCAATGCTACTAGTGAATGTAATGTAACACACACCCATACAATGCGCACCACCCCGTGATGTTTTTCTCACTGCTACTAGTGAATCTAATGTAACACACACCCATACAATGCGCACCACCCCGTGATGTTTTTCTCACTGGTACTAGTGAATCTAATGTAACACACACCCATACAATGCGCACCACCCCGTGATGTTTTTCTCACTGCTACTAGTGAATCTAATGTAACACACACCCATACAATGCGCACCACCCCGTGATGATTTTCTCACTGCTACTAGTGAATCTAATGAAACACACACCCATACAATGCGCACCACCCCGTGATGTTTTTCTCACTGCTACTAGTGAATCTAATGTAACACACACCCATACAATGCGCACCACCCCGTGATGTTTTTCTCACTCCTACTAGTGAATCTAATGTAACACACACCCATACAATGCGCACCACAACGTGATGTTTTTCTCACTGCTACTAGTGAATCTAATGTAACACACACCCATACAATGCGCACCACCCCGTGATGTTTTTCTCACTGCTACTAGTGAATCTAATGTAACACACACCCATACAAGGCGCACCACCCCGCGATGTTTTTCTCACTGCTACTAGTGAAGCTAATGTAACACACACCCATACAAGGCGAACCACCCCGCGATGTTTTTGTCACTGCTACTAGTGAATCTAATGTAACACACACCCATACAATGCGCACCACCCCGTGATGATTTTCTCACTCCTACTAGTGAATCTAATGTAACACACACCCATACAATGCGCACAACCCCGTGATGATTTTCTCACTGCTACTAGTGAATCTAATGTAACACACACCCATACAATGCGCACCACCCCGTGATGTTTTTCTCACTGCTACTAGTGAATCTAATGTAACACACACCCATACAATGCGCACCACCCCGTGATGATTTTCTCACTGCTACTAGTGAATCTAATGAAACACACACCCATACAATGCGCACCACCCCGTGATGTTTTTCTCACTGCTACTAGTGAATCTAATGTAACACACACCCATACAATGCGCACCACCCCGTGATGTTTTTCTCACTCCTACTAGTGAATCTAATGTAACACACACCCATACAATGCGCACCACCCCGTGATGTTTTTCTCACTGCTACTAGTGAATCTAATGTAACACACACCCATACAATGCGCACCACCCCGTGATGTTTTTCTCACTGCTACTAGTGAATCTAATGTAACACATACCCATACAAGGCGCACCACCCCGCGATGTTTTTCTCACTGCTACTAGTGAATCTAATGTAACACACACCCATACAATGCGAACCACCCCGTGATGATTTTCTCACTCCTACTAGTGAATCTAATGTAACACACACCCATACAATGCGCACCACCCCATGATGTTTTTCTCACTGCTACTAGTGAATCTAATGTAACACACACCCATACAATGCGCACCACCCCGTGATGTTTTTCTCACTGCTACTAGTGAATGTAATGTAACACACACCCATACAATGCGCACCACCCCGTAATGTTTTTCTCACTGCTACTAGTGAATCTAATGTAACACACACACATACAATGCGCACCACCCCGTGATGATTTTCTCACTGCTACTAGTGAATCTAATGTAACACACACCCATACAAGGCGAAGCACCCCGTGATGTTTTTCTCACTGCTACTAGTGAATCTAATGTAACACACACCCATACAAGGCGCACCACCCCGTGATGTTTTTCTCACTGCTACTAGTGAATCTAGTGTAACACACACCCATACAATGCGCACCACCCCGTGATGTTTTTCTCACTGCTACTAGTGAATTTAATGTAACACACACCCATACAATGCGCACCACCCCGTGATGTTTTTCTCACTGCTACTAGTGAATCTAATGTAACACACACCCATACAATGCGCACCACCCCGTGATGTTTTTCTCACTGCTACTAGTGAATGTAATGTAACACACACCCATACAATGCGCACCACCCCGTGATGTTTTTGTCACTGCTACTAGTGAATGTAATGTAACACACACCCATACAATGCGCACCACCCCGTGATGTTTTTCTCACTGCTACTAGTGAAACTAGTGTAACACACACACATACAATGCGCACCACCCCGTGATGTTTTTCTCACTCCTACTAGTGAATCTAATGTAACACACACCCATACAATGCGCACCACCCCGTGAGGTTTTTCTCACTGCTACTAGTGAATCTAATGTAACACACACCCATACAATGCGCACCACCCCGTGATGCTTTTCTCACTCCTACTAGTGAATCTAATGTAACACACACCCATACAATGCGCACCACCCCGTGATGTTTTTCTCACTCCTACTAGTGAATGTAATGTAACACACACCCATACAATGCGCAGCACCCCGTGATGTTTTTCTCACTCCTACTAGTGAATCTAATGTAACACACACCCATACAATGCGCACCACCCCGTGATGTTTTTCTCACTGCTACTAGTGAATCTAATGTAACACACACCCATACAATGCGCACCACCCCGTGATGTTTTTGTCACTGCTACTAGTGAATGTAATGTAACACACACCCCTACAATGCGCACCACCCCGTGATGTTTTTCTCACTGCTACTAGTGAAACTAGTGTAACACACACCCATACAATGCGCACCACCCCGTGATGTTTTTCTCACTCCTACTAGTGAATCTAATGTAACACACACCCATACAATGCGCACCACCCCGTGATGTTTTTCTCACTGCTACTAGTGAATCTAATGTAACACACAACCATACAATGCGCACCACCCCGTGATGATTTTCTCACTCCTACTAGGGAATCTAATGTAACACACACCCATACAATGCGCACCACCCCGTGATGTTTTTCTCACTGCTACTAGTGAATCTAATGTAACACACACCCATACAATGCGCACCACCCCGTGATGATTTTCTCACTCCTACTAGTGAATCTAATGTAACACACACCCATACAATGCGCACCACCCCGTGATGCTTTTCTCACTCCTACTAGTGAATCTAATGTAACACACACCCATACAATGCGCACCACCCCGTGATGTTTTTCTCACTCCTACTAGTGAATGTAATGTAACACACACCCATACAATGCGC
Organism: Cavia porcellus; assembly: GCF_034190915.1. Taxonomy (NCBI): domain Eukaryota; kingdom Metazoa; phylum Chordata; class Mammalia; order Rodentia; family Caviidae; genus Cavia; species Cavia porcellus. Next base: position 80,686 of record NW_026947884.1, on the reverse strand, counting down.
AGCACCCCGTGATGTTTTTCTCACTCCTACTAGTGAATCTAATGTAACACACACCCATACAATGCGCACCACACCGTGATGTTTTTTTCACTCCTACTAGTGAATCTAATGTAACACACACCCATACAATGCGCACCACCCCGTGATGTTTTTCTCTCTCCTACTAGTGAATCTAATGTAACACACACCCATACAATGCGCACCACCCAGTGATGTTTTTCTCACTCCTACTAGTGAATGTAATGTAACACACACCCATACAATGCGCACCACCCCGTGATGTTTTTCTCACTGCTACTAGTGAATCTAATGTAACACACACCCATACAATGCGCACCACCCCGTGATGTTTTTCTCACTGCTACTAGTGAATCTAATGTAACACACACCCATACAATGCGCACCACCCCGTGAGGTTTTTCTCACTGCTACTAGTGAATCTAATGTAACACACACCCATACAATGCGCACCACCCCGTGATGTTTTTCTCACTGCTACTAGTGAATCTAATGTAACACACACCCATACAAGGCGCACCACCCCGCGATGTTTTTCTCACTGCTACTAGTGAAGCTAATGTAACACACACCCATACAAGGCGAACCACCCCGCGATGTTTTTGTCACTGCTACTAGTGAAACTAATGTAACACACACCCATACAATGCGCACCACCCCGTGATGATTTTCTCACTCCTACTAGTGAATCTAATGTAACACACACCCATACAATGCGCACCACCCCGTGATGTTTTTCTCACTGCTACTAGTGAATCTAATGTAACACACACCCATACAATACGCACCACCCCGTGATGTTTTTCTCACTGCTACTAGTGAATCTAATGTAACACACACCCATACAATGCGCACCACCCCGTGATGTTTTTCTCACTGCTACTAGTGAATCTAGTGTAACACACACCCATACAATGCGCACCACCCCGTGATGTTTTTCTCACTGCTACTAGTGAATGTAATGTAACACACACCCATACAATGCGCACCACCCCGTGATGTTTTTCTCACTGCTACTAGTGAATCTAATGTAACACACACCGATACAATGCGCACCACCCCGTGATGTTTTTCTCACTGGTACTAGTGAATCTAATGTAACACACACCCATACAATGCGCACCACCCCGTGATGTTTTTCTCACTGCTACTAGTGAATCTAATGTAACACACACCCATACAATTCGCACCACCCCGTGATGATTTTCTCACTGCTACTAGTGAATCTAATGAAACACACACCCATACAATGCGCACCACCCCGTGATGTTTTTCTCACTGCTACTAGTGAATCTAATGTAACACACACCCATACAAGGCGCACCACCCCGCGATGTTTTTCTCACTGCTACTAGTGAAGCTAATGTAACACACACCCATACAAGGCGAACCACCCCGCGATGTTTTTGTCACTGCTACTAGTGAATCTAATGTAACACACACCCATACAATGCGCACCACCCCGTGATGATTTTCTCACTCCTACTAGTGAATCTAATGTAACACACACCCATACAATGCGCACCACCCCGTGATGATTTTCTCACTGCTACTAGTGAATCTAATGTAACACACACCCATACAATGCGCACCACCCCGTGATGTTTTTCTCACTGCTACTAGTGAATCTAATGTAACACACACCCATACAATGCGCACCACCCCGTGATGATTTTCTCACTGCTACTAGTGAATCTAATGAAACACACACCCATACAATGCGCACCACCCCGTGATGTTTTTCTCACTGCTACTAGTGAATCTAATGTAACACACACCCATACAATGCGCACCACCCCGTGATGTTTTTCTCACTCCTACTAGTGAATCTAATGTAACACACACCCATACAATGCGCACCACCCCGTGATGTTTTTCTCACTGCTACTAGTGAATCTAATGTAACACACACCCATACAATGCGCACCACCCCGTGATGTTTTTCTCACTGCTACTAGTGAATCTAATGTAACACACACCCATACAAGGCGCACCACCCCGCGATGTTTTTCTCACTGCTACGAGTGAAGCTAATGTAACACACACCCATACAAGGCGAACCACCCCGCGATGTTTTTGTCACTGCTACTAGTGAATCTAATGTAACACACACCCATACAATGCGCACCACCCCGTGATGATTTTCTCACTCCTACTAGTGAATCTAATGTAACACACACCCATACAATGCGCACCACTCCATGATGTTTTTCTCACTGCTACTAGTGAATCTAATGTAACACACACCCATACAATGCGCACCACCCCGTGATGTTTTTCTCACTGCTACTAGTGAATGTAATGTAACACACACCCATACAATGCGCACCACCCGGTAATGTTTTTCTCACTGCTACTAGTGAATCTAATGTAACACACACCCATACAATGCGCACCACCCCGTGATGATTTTCTCACTGCTACTAGTGAATCTAATGTAACACACACCCATACAATGCGAAGCAACCCGTGATGTTTTTCTCACTGCTACTAGTGAATCTAATGTAACACACACCCATACAAGGCGCACCACCCCGTGATGTTTTTCTCACTGCTACTAGTGAATCTAGTGTAACACACACCCATACAATGCGCACCACCCCGTGATGTTTTTCTCACTGCTACTAGTGAATGTAATGTAACACACACCCATACAATGCGCACCACCCCGTGATGTTTTTCTCACTGCTACTAGTGAATCTAATGTAACACACACCCATACAATGCGCACCACCCCGTGATGTTTTTCTCACTGCTACTAGTGAATCTAATGTAACACACACCCATACAATGCGCACCACCCCGTGATGTTTTTGTCACTGCTACTAGTGAATGTAATGTAACACACACCCATACAATGCGCACCACCCCGTGATGTTTTTCTCACTGCTACTAGTGAAACTAGTGTAACACACACACATACAATGCGCACCACCCCGTGATGTTTTTCTCACTCCTACTAGTGAATCTAATGTAACACACACCCATACAATGCACACCACCCCGTGAGGTTTTTCTCACTGCTACTAGTGAATCTAATGTAACACACACCCATACAATGCGCACCACCCCGTGATGCTTTTCTCACTCCTACTAGTGAATCTAATGTAACACACACCCATACAATGCGCACCACCCCGTGATGTTTTTCTCACTCCTACTAGTGAATGTAATGTAACACACACCCATACAATGCGCAGCACCCCGTGATGTTTTTCTCACTCCTACTAGTGAATCTAATGTAACACACACCCATACAATGCGCACCACCCCGTGATGTTTTTCTCACTGCTACTAGTGAATCTAATGTAACACACACCCATACAATGCGCACCACCCCGTGATGTTTTTCTCACTGCTACTAGTGAATCTAATGTAACACACACCCATACAATACGCACCACCCCGTGATGTTTTTCTCACTGCTACTAGTGAATCTAATGTAACACACACCCATACAATGCGCACCACCCCGTGATGTTTTTCTCACTGCTACTAGTGAATCTAGTGTAACACACACCCATACAATGCGCACCACCCCGTGATGTTTTTCTCACTGCTACTAGTGAATGTAATGTAACACACACCCATACAATGCGCACCACCCCGTGATGTTTTTCTCACTGCTACTAGTGAATCTAATGTAACACACACCCATACAATGCGCACCACCCCGTGATGTTTTTCTCACTCCTACTAGTGAATCTAATGTAACACACACCCATACAATGCGCACCACCCCGTGATGTTTTTCTCACTGCTACTAGTGAATCTAATGTAACACACACCCATACAATGCGCACCACCCCGTGATGTTTTTCTCACTGGTACTAGTGAATCTAATGTAACACACACCCATACAATGCGCACCACCCCGTGATGTTTTTCTCACTGCTACTAGTGAATCTAATGTAACACACACCCATACAATGCGCACCACCCCGTGATGATTTTCTCACTGCTACTAGTGAATCTAATGAAACACACACCCATACAATGCGCACCACCCCGTGATGTTTTTCTCACTGCTACTAGTGAATCTAATGTAACACACACCCATACAATGCGCACCACCCCGTGATGTTTTTCTCACTCCTACTAGTGAATCTAATGTAACACACACCCATACAATGCGCACCACCCCGTGATGTTTTTCTCACTGCTACTAGTGAATCTAATGTAACACACACCCATACAATGCGCACCACCCCGTGATGTTTTTCTCACTGCTACTAGTGAATCTAATGTAACACACACCCATACAAGGCGCACCACCCCGCGATGTTTTTCTCACTGCTACTAGTGAAGCTAATGTAACACACACCCATACAAGGCGAACCACCCCGCGATGTTTTTGTCACTGCTACTAGTGAATCTAATGTAACACACACCCATACAATGCGCACCACCCCGTGATGATTTTCTCACTCCTACTAGTGAATCTAATGTAACACACACCCATACAATGCGCACCACCCCGTGATGATTTTCTCACTGCTACTAGTGAATCTAATGTAACACACACCCATACAATGCGCACCACCCCGTGATGTTTTTCTCACTGCTACTAGTGAATCTAATGTAACACACACCCATACAATGCGCACCACCCCGTGATGATTTTCTCACTGCTACTAGTGAATCTAATGAAACACACACCCATACAATGCGCACCACCCCGTGATGTTTTTCTCACTGCTACTAGTGAATCTAATGTAACACACACCCATACAATGCGCACCACCCCGTGATGTTTTTCTCACTCCTACTAGTGAATCTAATGTAACACACACCCATACAATGCGCACCACCCCGTGATGTTTTTCTCACTGCTACTAGTGAATCTAATGTAACACACACCCATACAATGCGCACCACCCCGTGATGTTTTTCTCACTGCTACTAGTGAATCTAATGTAACACACACCCATACAAGGCGCACCACCCCGCGATGTTTTTCTCACTGCTACTAGTGAATCTAATGTAACACACACCCATACAATGCGCACCACCCCGTGATGATTTTCTCACTCCTACTAGTGAATCTAATGTAACACACACCCATACAATGCGCACCACCCCATGATGTTTTTCTCACTGCTACTAGTGAATCTAATGTAACACACACCCATACAATGCGCACCACCCCGTGATGTTTTTCTCACTGCTACTAGTGAATGTAATGTAACACACACCCATACAATGCGCACCACCCCGTAATGTTTTTCTCACTGCTACTAGTGAATCTAATGTAACACACACCCATACAATGCGCACCACCCCGTGATGATTTTCTCACTGCTACTAGTGAATCTAATGTAACACACACCCATACAATGCGAAGCACCCCGTGATGTTTTTCTCACTGCTACTAGTGAATCTAATGTAACACACACCCATACAAGGCGCACCACCCCGTGATGTTTTTCTCACTGCTACTAGTGAATCTAGTGTAACACACACCCATACAATGCGCACCACCCCGTGATGTTTTTCTCACTGCTACTAGTGAATTTAATGTAAAACACACCCATACAATGCGCACCACCCCGTGATGTTTTTCTCACTGCTACTAGTGAATCTAATGTAACACACACCCATACAATGCGCACCACCCCGTGATGTTTTTCTCACTGCTACTAGTGAATCTAATGTAACACACACCCATACAATGCGCACCACCCCGTGATGTTTTTGTCACTGCTACTAGTGAAACTAGTGTAACACACACACATACAATGCGCACCACCCCGTGATGTTTTTCTCACTCCTACTAGTGAATCTAATGTAACACACACCCATACAATGCGCACCACCCCGTGAGGTTTTTCTCACTGCTACTAGTGAATCTAATGTAACACACACCCATACAATGCGCACCACCCCGTGATGCTTTTCTCACTCCTACTAGTGAATCTAATGTAACACACACCCATACAATGCGCACCACCCCGTGATGTTTTTCTCACTGCTACTAGTGAATGTAATGTAACACACACCCATACAATGCGCAGCACCCCGTGATGTTTTTCTCACTCCTACTAGTGAATCTAATGTAACACACACCCATACAATGTGCACCACCCCGTGATGTTTTTCTCACTGCTACTAGTGAATCTAATGTAACACACACCCATACAATGCGCACCACCCCGTGATGTTTTTGTCACTGCTACTAGTGAATGTAATGTAACACACACCCCTACAATGCGCACCACCCCGTGATGTTTTTCTCACTTCTACTAGTGAAACTAGTGTAACACACACCCATACAATGCGCACCACCCCGTGATGTTTTTCTCACTCCTACTAGTGAATCTAATGTAACACACACCCATACAATGCGCACCACCCCGTGATGTTTTTCTCACTGCTACTAGTGAATCTAATGTAACACACAACCATACAATGCGCACCACCCCGTGATGATTTTCTCACTCCTACTAGGGAATCTAATGTAACACACACCCATACAATGCGCACCACCCCGTGATGTTTTTCTCACTGCTACTAGTGAATCTAATGTAACACACACCCATACAATGCGCACCACCCCGTGATGATTTTCTCACTCCTACTAGTGAATCTAATGTAACACACACCCATACAATGCGCACCACCCCGTGATGCTTTTCTCACTCCTACTAGTGAATCTAATGTAACACACACCCATACAATGCGCACCACCCCGTGATGTTTTTCTCACTCCTACTAGTGAATGTAATGTAACACACACCCATACAATGCGCAGCACCCCGTGATGTTTTTCTCACTCCTACTAGTGAATCTAATGTAACACACACCCATACAATGCGCACCACACCGTGATGTTTTTCTCACTCCTACTAGTGAATCTAATGTAACACACACCCATACAATGCGCACCACCCCGTGATGTTTTTCTCTCTCCTACTAGTGAATCTAATGTAACACACACCCATACAATGCGCACCACCCAGTGATGTTTTTCTCACTCCTACTAGTGAATGTAATGTAACACACACCCATACAATGCGCACCACCCCGTGATGTTTTTCTCACTGCTACTAGTGAATCTAATGTAACACACACCCATACAATGCGCACCACCCCGTGATGTTTTTCTCACTGCTACTAGTGAATCTAATGTAACACACACCCATACAATGCGCACCACCCCGTGAGGTTTTTCTCACTGCTACTAGTGAATCTAATGTAACACACACCCATACAATGCGCACCACCCCGTGATGTTTTTCTCACTGCTACTAGTGAATCTAATGTAACACACACCCATACAAGGCGCACCACCCCGCGATGTTTTTCTCACTGCTACTAGTGAAGCTAATGTAACACACACCCATACAAGGCGAACCACCCCGCGATGTTTTTGTCACTGCTACTAGTGAATCTAATGTAACACACACCCATACAATGCGCACCACCCCGTGATGATTTTCTCACTCCTACTAGTGAATCTAATGTAACACACACCCATACAATGCGCACCACCCCGTGATGTTTTTCTCACTGCTACTAGTGAATCTAATGTAACACACACCCATACAATACGCACCACCCCGTGATGTTTTTCTCACTGCTACTAGTGAATCTAATGTAACACACACCCATACAATGCGCACCACCCCGTGATGTTTTTCTCACTGCTACTAGTGAATCTAGTGTAACACACACCCATACAATGCGCACCACCCCGTGATGTTTTTCTCACTGCTACTAGTGAATGTAATGTAACACACACCCATACAATGCGCACCACCCCGTGATGTTTTTCTCACTGCTACTAGTGAATCTAATGTAACACACACCGATACAATGCGCACCACCCCGTGATGTTTTTCTCACTGGTACTAGTGAATCTAATGTAACACACACCCATACAATGCGCACCACCCCGTGATGTTTTTCTCACTGCTACTAGTGAATCTAATGTAACACACACCCATACAATGCGCACCACCCCGTGATGATTTTCTCACTGCTACTAGTGAATCTAATGAAACACACACCCATACAATGCCCACCACCCCGTGATGTTTTTCTCACTGCTACTAGTGAATCTAATGTAACACACACCCATACAATGCGCACCACCCCGTGATGTTTTTCTCACTCCTACTAGTGAATCTAATGTAACACACACCCATACAATGCGCACCACAACGTGATGTTTTTCTCACTGCTACTAGTGAATCTAATGTAACACACACCCATACAATGCGCACCACCCCGTGATGTTTTTCTCACTGCTACTAGTGAATCTAATGTAACACACACCCATACAAGGCGCACCACCCCGCGATGTTTTTCTCACTGCTACTAGTGAAGCTAATGTAACACACACCCATACAAGGCGAACCACCCCGCGATGTTTTTGTCACTGCTACTAGTGAATCTAATGTAACACACACCCATACAATGCGCACCACCCCGTGATGATTTTCTCACTCCTACTAGTGAATCTAATGTAACACACACCCATACAATGCGCACCACCCCGTGATGATTTTCTCACTGCTACTAGTGAATCTAATGTAACACACACCCATACAATGCGCACCACCCCGTGATGTTTTTCTCACTGCTACTAGTGAATCTAATGTAACACACACCCATACAATGCGCACCACACCGTGATGATTTTCTCACTGCTACTAGTGAATCTAATGAAACACACACCCATACAATGCGCACCACCCCGTGATGTTTTTCTCACTGCTACTAGTGAATCTAATGTAACACACACCCATACAATGCGCACCACCCCGTGATGTTTTTCTCACTCCTACTAGTGAATCTAATGTAACACACACCCATACAATGCGCACCACCCCGTGATGTTTTTCTCACTGCTACTAGTGAATCTAATGTAACACACACCCATACAATGCGCACCACCCCGTGATGTTTTTCTCACTGCTACTAGTGAATCTAATGTAACACACACCCATACAAGGCGCACCACCCCGCGATGTTTTTCTCACTGCTACTAGTGAAGCTAATGTAACACACACCCATACAAGGCGAACCACCCCGCGATGTTTTTGTCACTGCTACTAGTGAATCTAATGTAACACACACCCATACAATGCGCACCACCCCGTGATGATTTTCTCACTCCTACTAGTGAATCTAATGTAACACACACCCATACAATGCGCACCACTCCATGATGTTTTTCTCACTGCTACTAGTGAATCTAATGTAACACACACCCATACAATGCGCACCACCCCGTGATGTTTTTCTCACTGCTACTAGTGAATGTAATGTAACACACACCCATACAATGCGCACCACCCCGTAATGTTTTTCTCACTGCTACTAGTGAATCTAATGTAACACACACCCATACAATGCGCACCACCCCGTGATGATTTTCTCACTGCTACTAGTGAATCTAATGTAACACACACCCATACAATGCGAAGCACCCCGTGATGTTTTTCTCACTGCTACTAGTGAATCTAATGTAACACACACCCATACAAGGCGCACCACCCCGTGATGTTTTTCTCACTGCTACTAGTGAATCTAGTGTAACACACACCCATACAATGCGCACCACCCCGTGATGTTTTTCTCACTGCTACTAGTGAATGTAATGTAACACACACCCATACAATGCGCACCACCCCGTGATGTTTTTCTCACTGCTACTAGTGAATCTAATGTAACACACACCCATACAATGCGCACCACCCCGTGATGTTTTTCTCACTGCTACTAGTGAATCTAATGTAACACACACCCATACAATGCGCACCACCCCGTGATGTTTTTGTCACTGCTACTAGTGAATGTAATGTAACACACACCCATACAATGCGCACCACCCCGTGATGTTTTTCTCACTGCTACTAGTGAAACTAGTGTAACACACACACATACAATGCGCACCACCCCGTGATGTTTTTCTCACTCCTACTAGTGAATCTAATGTAACACACACCCATACAATGCACACCACCCCGTGAGGTTTTTCTCACTGCTACTAGTGAATCTAATGTAACACACACCCATACAATGCGCACCACCCCGTGATGCTTTTCTCACTCCTACTAGTGAATCTAATGTAACACACACCCATACAATGCGCACCACCCCGTGATGTTTTTCTCACTCCTACTAGTGAATGTAATGTAACACACACCCATACAATGCGCAGCACCCCGTGATGTTTTTCTCACTCCTACTAGTGAATCTAATGTAACACACACCCATACAATGCGCACCACCCCGTGATGTTTTTCTCACTGCTACTAGTGAATCTAATGTAACACACACCCATACAATGCGCACCACCCCGTGATGTTTTTCTCACTGCTACTAGTGAATCTAATGTAACACACACCCATACAATACGCACCACCCCGTGATGTTTTTCTCACTGCTACTAGTGAATCTAATGTAACACACACCCATACAATGCGCACCACCCCGTGATGTTTTTCTCACTGCTACTAGTGAATCTAGTGTAACACACACCCATACAATGCGCACCACCCCGTGATGTTTTTCTCACTGCTACTAGTGAATGTAATGTAACACACACCCATACAATGCGCACCACCCCGTGATGTTTTTCTCACTGCTACTAGTGAATCTAATGTAACACACACCCATACAATGCGCACCACCCCGTGATGTTTTTCTCACTGCTACTAGTGAATCTAATGTAACACACACCCATACAATGCGCACCACCCCGTGATGATTTTCTCACTGCTACTAGTGAATCTAATGAAACACACACCCATACAATGCGCACCACCCCGTGATGTTTTTCTCACTGCTACTAGTGAATCTAATGTAACACACACCCATACAATGCGCACCACCCCGTGATGTTTTTCTCACTCCTACTAGTGAATCTAATGTAACACACACCCATACAATGCGCACCACCCCGTGATGTTTTTCTCACTGCTACTAGTGAATCTAATGTAACACACACCCATACAATGCGCACCACCCCGTGATGTTTTTCTCACTGCTACTAGTGAATCTAATGTAACACACACCCATACAAGGCGCACCACCCCGCGATGTTTTTCTCACTGCTACTAGTGAAGCTAATGTAACACACACCCATACAAGGCGAACCACCCCGCGATGTTTTTGTCACTGCTACTAGTGAATCTAATGTAACACTCACCCATACAATGCGCACCACCCCGTGATGATTTTCTCACTGCTACTAGTGAATCTAATGAAACACACACCCATACAATGCGCACCACCCCGTGATGTTTTTCTCACTGCTACTAGTGAATCTAATGTAACACACAACCATACAATGCGCACCACCCCGTGATGATTTTCTCACTCCTACTAGGGAATCTAATGTAACACACACCCATACAATGCGCACCACCCCGTGATGTTTTTCTCACTGCTACTAGTGAATCTAATGTAACACACACCCATACAATGCGCACCACCCCGTGATGATTTTCTCACTCCTACTAGTGAATCTAATGTAACACACACCCATACAATGCGCACCACCCCGTGATGCTTTTCTCACTCCTACTAGTGAATCTAATGTAACACACACCCATACAATGCGCACCACCCTGTGATGTTTTTCTCACTGCTACTAGTGAATGTAATGTAACACACACCCATACAATGCGCAGCACCCCGTGATGTTTTTCTCACTCCTACTAGTGAATCTAATGTAACACACACCCATACAATGCGCACCACACCGTGATGTTTTTCTCACTCCTACTAGTGAATCTAATGTAACACACACCCATACAATGCGCACCACCCCGTGATGTTTTTCTCTCTCCTACTAGTGAATCTAATGTAACACACACCCATACAATGCGCACCACCCAGTGATGTTTTTCTCACTCCTACTAGTGAATGTAATGTAACACACACCCATACAATGCGCACCACCCCGTGATGTTTTTCTCACTGCTACTAGTGAATCTAATGTAACACACACCCATACAATGCGCACCACCCCGTGATGTTTTTCTCACTGCTACTAGTGAATCTAATGTAACACACACCCATACAATGCGCACCACCCCGTGAGGTTTTTCTCACTGCTACTAGTGAATCTAATGTAACACACACCCATACAATGCGCACCACCCCGTGATGTTTTTCTCACTGCTACTAGTGAATCTAATGTAACACACACCCATACAAGGCGCACCACCCCGCGATGTTTTTCTCACTGCTACTAGTGAAGCTAATGTAACACACACCCATACAAGGCGAACCACCCCGCGATGTTTTTGTCACTGCTACTAGTGAATCTAATGTAACACACACCCATACAATGCGCACCACCCCGTGATGATTTTCTCACTCCTACTAGTGAATCTAATGTAACACACACCCATACAATGCGCACCACCCCGTGATGTTTTTCTCACTGCTACTAGTGAATCTAATGTAACACACACCCATACAATACGCACCACCCCGTGATGTTTTTCTCACTGCTACTAGTGAATCTAATGTAACACACACCCATACAATGCGCACCACCCCGTGATGTTTTTCTCACTGCTACTAGTGAATCTAGTGTAACACACACCCATACAATGCGCACCACCCCGTGATGTTTTTCTCACTGCTACTAGTGAATGTAATGTAACACACACCCATACAATGCGCACCACCCCGTGATGTTTTTCTCACTGCTACTAGTGAATCTAATGTAACACACACCGATACAATGCGCACCACCCCGTGATGTTTTTCTCACTGGTACTAGTGAATCTAATGTAACACACACCCATACAATGCGCACCACCCCGTGAGGTTTTTCTCACTGCTACTAGTGAATCTAATGTAACACACACCCATACAATGCGCACCACCCCGTGATGATTTTCTCACTGCTACTAGTGAATCTAATGAAACACACACCCATACAATGCGCACCACCCCGTGATGTTTTTCTCACTGCTACTAGTGAATCTAATGTAACACACACCCATACAATGCGCACCACCCCGTGATGTTTTTCTCACTCCTACTAGTGAATCTAATGTAACACACACCCATACAATGCGCACCACAACGTGATGTTTTTCTCACTGCTACTAGTGAATCTAATGTAACACACACCCATACAATGCGCACCACCCCGTGATGATTTTCTCACTGCTACTAGTGAATCTAATGTAACACACACCCATACAATGCGAAGCACCCCGTGATGTTTTTCTCACTGCTACTAGTGAATCTAATGTAACACACACCCATACAAGGCGCACCACCCCGTGATGTTTTTCTCACTGCTACTAGTGAATCTAGTGTAACACACACCCATACAATGCGCACCACCCCGTGATGCTTTTCTCACTCCTACTAGTGAATGTAATGTAACACACACCCATACAAGGCGCACCACCCCGTGATGTTTTTCTCACTGCTACTAGTGAAACTAGTGTAACACACACACATACAATGCGCACCACCCCGTGATGTTTTTCTCACTCCTACTAGTGAATCTAATGTAACACACACCCATACAATGCACACCACCCCGTGAGGTTTTTCTCACTGCTACTAGTGAATCTAATGTAACACACACCCATACAATGCGCACCACCCCGTGATGCTTTTCTCACTCCTACTAGTGAATCTAATGTAACACACACCCATACAATGCGCACCACCCCGTGATGTTTTTCTCACTCCTACTAGTGAATGTAATGTAACACACACCCATACAATGCGCAGCACCCCGTGATGTTTTTCTCACTCCTACTAGTGAATCTAATGTAACACACACCCATACAATGCGCACCACCCCGTGATGTTTTTCTCACTGCTACTAGTGAATCTAATGTAACACACACCCATACAATGCGCACCACCCCGTGATGTTTTTCTCACTGCTACTAGTGAATCTAATGTAACACACACCCATACAATACGCACCACCCCGTGATGTTTTTCTCACTGCTACTAGTGAATCTAATGTAACACACACCCATACAATGCGCACCACCCCGTGATGTTTTTCTCACTGCTACTAGTGAATCTAGTGTAACACACACCCATACAATGCGCACCACCCCGTGATGTTTTTCTCACTGCTACTAGTGAATGTAATGTAACACACACCCATACAATGCGCACCACCCCGTGATGTTTTTCTCACTGCTACTAGTGAATCTAATGTAACACACACCCATACAATGCGCACCACCCCGTGATGTTTTTCTCACTGGTACTAGTGAATCTAATGTAACACACACCCATACAATGCGCACCACCCCGTGATGTTTTTCTCACTGCTACTAGTGAATCTAATGTAACACACACCCATACAATGCGCACCACCCCGTGATGATTTTCTCACTGCTACTAGTGAATCTAATGAAACACACACCCATACAATGCGCACCACCCCGTGATGTTTTTCTCACTGCTACTAGTGAATCTAATGTAACACACACCCATACAATGCGCACCACCCCGTGATGTTTTTCTCACTCCTACTAGTGAATCTAATGTAACACACACCCATACAATGCGCACCACCCCGTGATGTTTTTCTCACTGCTACTAGTGAATCTAATGTAACACACACCCATACAATGCGCACCACCCCGTGATGTTTTTCTCACTGCTACTAGTGAATCTAATGTAACACACACCCATACAAGGCGCACCACCCCGCGATGTTTTTCTCACTGCTACTAGTGAAGCTAATGTAACACACACCCATACAAGGCGAACCACCCCGCGATGTTTTTGTCACTGCTACTAGTGAATCTAATGTAACACACACCCATACAATGCGCACCACCCCGTGATGATTTTCTCACTGCTACTAGTGAATCTAATGAAACACACACCCATACAATGCGCACCACCCCGTGATGTTTTTCTCACTGCTACTAGTGAATCTAATGTAACACACAACCATACAATGCGCACCACCCCGTGATGATTTTCTCACTCCTACTAGGGAATCTAATGTAACACACACCCATACAATGCGCACCACCCCGTGATGTTTTTCTCACTGCTACTAGTGAATCTAATGTAACACACACCCATACAATGCGCACCACCCCGTGATGATTTTCTCACTCCTACTAGTGAATCTAATGTAACACACACCCATACAATGCGCACCACCCCGTGATGCTTTTCTCACTCCTACTAGTGAATCTAATGTAACACACACCCATACAATGCGCACCACCCCGTGATGTTTTTCTCACTCCTACTAGTGAATGTAATGTAACACACACCCATACAATGCGCAGCACCCCGTGATGTTTTTCTCACTCCTACTAGTGAATCTAATGTAACACACACCCATACAATGCGCACCACACCGTGATGTTTTTCTCACTCCTACTAGTGAATCTAATGTAACACACACCCATACAATGCGCACCACCCCGTGATGTTTTTCTCTCTCCTACTAGTGAATCTAATGTAACACACACCCATACAATGCGCACCACCCAGTGATGTTTTTCTCACTCCTACTAGTGAATGTAATGTAACACACACCCATACAATGCGCACCACCCCGTGATGTTTTTCTCACTGCTACTAGTGAATCTAATGTAACACACACCCATACAATGCGCACCACCCCGTGATGTTTTTCTCACTGCTACTAGTGAATCTAATGTAACACACACCCATACAATGCGCACCACCCCGTGATGTTTTTCTCACTGCTACTAGTGAATCTAATGTAACACACACCCATACAATGCGCACCACCCCGTGATGTTTTTCTCACTGCTACTAGTGAATCTAATGTAACACACACCCATACAAGGCGCACCACCCCGCGATGTTTTTCTCACTGCTACTAGTGAAGCTAATGTAACACACACCCATACAAGGCGAACCACCCCGCGATGTTTTTGTCACTGCTACTAGTGAATCTAATGTAACACACACCCATACAATGCGCACCACCCCGTGATGATTTTCTCACTCCTACTAGTGAATCTAATGTAACACACACCCATACAATGCGCACCACCCCGTGATGTTTTTCTCACTGCTACTAGTGAATCTAATGTAACACACACCCATACAATACGCACCACCCCGTGATGTTTTTCTCACTGCTACTAGTGAATCTAATGTAACACACACCCATACAATGCGCACCACCCCGTGATGTTTTTCTCACTGCTACTAGTGAATCTAGTGTAACACACACCCATACAATGCGCACCACCCCGTGATGTTTTTCTCACTGCTACTAGTGAATGTAATGTAACACACACCCATACAATGCGCACCACCCCGTGATGTTTTTCTCACTGCTACTAGTGAATCTAATGTAACACACACCGATACAATGCGCACCACCCCGTGATGTTTTTCTCACTGGTACTAGTGAATCTAATGTAACACACACCCATACAATGCGCACCACCCCGTGATGTTTTTCTCACTGCTACTAGTGAATCTAATGTAACACACACCCATACAATGCGCACCACCCCGTGATGATTTTCTCACTGCTACTAGTGAATCTAATGAAACACACACCCATACAATGCGCACCACCCCGTGATGTTTTTCTCACTGCTACTAGTGAATCTAATGTAACACACACCCATACAATGCGCACCACCCCGTGATGTTTTTCTCACTCCTACTAGTGAATCTAATGTAACACACACCCATACAATGCGCACCATAACGTGATGTTTTTCTCACTGCTACTAGTGAATCTAATGTAACACACACCCATACAATGCGCACCACCCCGTGATATTTTTCTCACTGCTACTAGTGAATCTAATGTAACACACACCCATACAAGGCGCACCACCCCGCGATGTTTTTCTCACTGCTACTAGTGAAGCTAATGTAACACACACCCATACAAGGCGAACCACCCCGCGATGTTTTTGTCACTGCTACTAGTGAATCTAATGTAACACACACCCATACAATGCGCACCACCCCGTGATGATTTTCTCACTCCTACTAGTGAATCTAATGTAACACACACCCATACAATGCGCACCACCCCGTGATGATTTTCTCACTGCTACTAGTGAATCTAATGTAACACACACCCATACAATGCGCACCACCCCGTGATGTTTTTCTCACTGCTACTAGTGAATCTAATGTAACACACACCCATACAATGCGCACCACCCCGTGATGATTTTCTCACTGCTACTAGTGAATCTAATGAAACACACACCCATACAATGCGCACCACCCCGTGATGTTTTTCTCACTGCTACTAGTGAATCTAATGTAACACACACCCATACAATGCGCACCACCCCGTGATGTTTTTCTCACTCCTACTAGTGAATCTAATGTAACACACACCCATACAATGCGCACCACCCCGTGATGATTTTCTCACTGCTACTAGTGAATCTAATGTAACACACACCCATACAATGCGAAGCACCCCGTGATGTTTTTCTCACTGCTATTAGTGAATCTAATGTAACACACACCCATACAAGGCGCACCACCCCGTGATGTTTTTCTCACTGCTACTAGTGAATCTAGTGTAACACACACCCATACAATGCGCACCACCCCGTGATGTTTTTCTCACTGCTACTAGTGAATGTAATGTAACACACACCCATACAATGCGCACCACCCCGTGATGTTTTTCTCACTGCTACTAGTGAATCTAATGTAACACACACCCATACAATGCGCACCACCCCGTGATGTTTTTCTCACTGCTACTAGTGAATCTAATGTAACACACACCCATACAATGCGCACCACCCCGTGATGTTTTTGTCACTGCTACTAGTGAATGTAATGTAACACACACCCATACAATGCGCACCACCCCGTGATGTTTTTCTCACTGCTACTAGTGAAACTAGTGTAACACACACACATACAATGCGCACCACCCCGTGATGTTTTTCTCACTCCTACTAGTGAATCTAATGTAACACACACCCATACAATGCACACCACCCCGTGAGGTTTTTCTCACTGCTACTAGTGAATCTAATGTAACACACACCCATACAATGCGCACCACCCCGTGATGCTTTTCTCACTCCTACTAGTGAATCTAATGTAACACACACCCATACAATGCGCACCACCCCGTGATGTTTTTCTCACTCCTACTAGTGAATGTAATGTAACACACACCCATACAATGCGCAGCACCCCGTGATGTTTTTCTCACTCCTACTAGTGAATCTAATGTAACACACACCCATACAATGCGCACCACCCCGTGATGTTTTTCTCACTGCTACTAGTGAATCTAATGTAACACACACCCATACAATGCGCACCACCCCGTGATGTTTTTCTCACTGCTACTAGTGAATCTAATGTAACACACACCCATACAATACGCACCACCCCGTGATGTTTTTCTCACTGCTACTAGTGAATCTAATGTAACACACACCCATACAATGCGCACCACCCCGTGATGTTTTTCTCACTGCTACTAGTGAATCTAGTGTAACACACACCCATACAATGCGCACCACCCCGTGATGTTTTTCTCACTGCTACTAGTGAATGTAATGTAACACACACCCATACAATGCGCACCACCCCGTGATGTTTTTCTCACTGCTACTAGTGAATCTAATGTAACACACACCCATACAATGCGCACCACCCCGTGATGTTTTTCTCACTGGTACTAGTGAATCTAATGTAACACACACCCATACAATGCGCACCACCCCGTGATGTTTTTCTCACTGCTACTAGTGAATCTAATGTAACACACACCCATACAATGCGCACCACCCCGTGATGATTTTCTCACTGCTACTAGTGAATCTAATGAAACACACACCCATACAATGCGCACCACCCCGTGATGTTTTTCTCACTGCTACTAGTGAATCTAATGTAACACACACCCATACAATGCGCACCACCCCGTGATGTTTTTCTCACTCCTACTAGTGAATCTAATGTAACACACACCCATACAATGCGCACCACCCCGTGATGTTTTTCTCACTGCTACTAGTGAATCTAATGTAACACACACCCATACAATGCGCACCACCCCGTGATGTTTTTCTCACTGCTACTAGTGAATCTAATGTAACACACACCCATACAAGGCGCACCACCCCGCGATGTTTTTCTCACTGCTACTAGTGAAGCTAATGTAACACACACCCATACAAGGCGAACCACCCCGCGATGTTTTTGTCACTGCTACTAGTGAATCTAATGTAACACACACCCATACAATGCGCACCACCCCGTGATGATTTTCTCACTCCTACTAGTGAATCTAATGTAACACACACCCATACAATGCGCACCACCCCGTGATGATTTTCTCACTGCTACTAGTGAATCTAATGTAACACACACCCATACAATGCGCACCACCCCGTGATGTTTTTCTCACTGCTACTAGTGAATCTAATGTAACACACACCCATACAATGCGCACCACCCCGTGATGTTTTTCTCACTGCTACTAGTGAATCTAATGTAACACACACCCATACAAGGCGCACCACCCCGCGATGTTTTTCTCACTGCTACTAGTGAATCTAATGTAACACACACCCATACAATGCGCACCACCCCGTGATGTTTTTGTCACTGCTACTAGTGAATCTAATGTAACACACACCCATACAATGCGTTCCACCCCGTGATGATTTTCTCACTCCTACTAGTGAATCTAATGTAACACACACCCATACAATGCGCACCACCCCGTGATGTTTTTCTCACTGCTACTAGTGAATCTAATGTAACACACACCCATACAATGCGCACCACCCCGTGATGTTTTTCTCACTGCTACTAGTGAATGTAATGTAACACACACCCATACAATGCGCACCACCCCGTAATGTTTTTCTCACTGCTAGTAGTGAATCTAATGTAACACACACCCATACAATGCGCACCACCCCGTGATGATTTTCTCACTGCTACTAGTGAATCTAATGTAACACACACCCATACAATGCGAAGCACCCCGTGATGTTTTTCTCACTGCTACTAGTGAATCTAATGTAACACACACCCATACAAGGCGCACCACCCCGTGATGTTTTTCTCACTGCTACTAGTGAATCTAGTGTAACACACACCCATACAATGCGCACCACCCCGTGATGTTTTTCTCACTGCTACTAGTGAATGTAATGTAACACACACCCATACAATGCGCACCACCCCGTGATGTTTTTCTCACTGCTACAAGTGAATCTAATGTAACACACACCCATACAATGCGCACCACCCCGTGATGTTTTTCTCACTGCTACTAGTGAATCTAATGTAACACACACCCATACAATGCGCACCACCCCGTGATGTTTTTGTCACTGCTACTAGTGAATGTAATGTAACACACACCCATACAATGCGCACCACCCCGTGATGTTTTTCTCACTGCTACTAGTGAAACTAGTGTAACACACACCCATACAATGCGCACCACCCCGTGATGTTTTTCTCACTCCTACTAGTGAATCTAATGTAACACACACCCATACAATGCGCACCACCCCGTGATGTTTTTCTCACTGCTACTAGTGAATCTAATGTAACACACACCCATACAATGCGCACCACCCCGTGATGCTTTTTTCACTCCTACTAGTGAATCTAATGTAACACACACCCATACAATGCGCACCACCCCGTGATGTTTTTCTCACTCCTACTAGTGAATGTAATGTAACACACACCCATACAATGCGCAGCACCCCGTGATGTTTTTCTCACTCCTACTAGTGAATCTAATGTAACACACACCCATACAATACGCACCACCCCGTGATGTTTTTCTCACTGCTACTAGTGAATCTAATGTAACACACACCCATACAATGCGCACCACCCCGTGATGTTTTTCTCACTGCTACTAGTGAATCTAATGTAACACACACCCATACAATACGCACCACCCCGTGATGTTTTTCTCACTGCTACTAGTGAATCTAATGTAACACACACCCATACAATGCGCACCACCCCGTGATGTTTTTCTCACTGCTACTAGTGAATCTAGTGTAACACACACCCATACAATGCGCACCACCCCGTGATGTTTTTCTCACTGCTACTAGTGAATGTAATGTAACACACACCCATACAATGCGCACCACCCCGTGATGTTTTTCTCACTGCTACTAGTGAATCTAATGTAACACACACCCATACAATGCGCACCACCCCGTGATGTTTTTCTCACTCCTACTAGTGAATCTAATGTAACACACACCCATACAATGCGCACCACCCCGTGATGTTTTTGTCACTGCTACTAGTGAATGTAATGTAACACACACCCATACAATGCGCACCACCCCGTGATGTTTTTCTCACTGCTACTAGTGAAACTAGTGTAACACACACCCATACAATGCGCACCACCCCGTGATGTTTTTCTCACTGCTACTAGTGAATGTAATGTAACACACACCCATACAATGCGCACCACCCCGTGATGTTTTTCTCACTGCTACTAGTGAATCTAATGTAACACACACCCATACAATGCGCACCACCCCGTGATGTTTTTCTCACTGCTACTAGTGAATGTAATGTAACACACACCCATACAATGCGCACCACCCCGTGATGTTTTTCTCACTGCTACTAGTGAATCTAATGTAACACACACCCATACAATGCGCACCACCCCGTGATGTTTTTCTCACTGGTACTAGTGAATCTAATGTAACACACACCCATACAATGCGCACCACCCCGTGATGTTTTTCTCACTGCTACTAGTGAATCTAATGTAACACACACCCATACAATGCGCACCACCCCGTGATGATTTTCTCACTGCTACTAGTGAATTTAATGAAACACACACCCATACAATGCGCACCACCCCGTGATGTTTTTCTCACTGCTACTAGTGAATCTAATGTAACACACACCCATACAATGCGCACCACCCCGTGATGTTTTTCTCACTCCTACTAGTGAATCTAATGTAACACACACCCATACAATGCGCACCACCCCGTGATGTTTTTCTCACTGCTACTAGTGAATCTAATGTAACACACACCCATACAATGCGCACCACCCCGTGATGTTTTTCTCACTGCTACTAGTGAATCTAATGTAACACACACCCATACAAGGCGCACCACCCCGCGATGTTTTTCTCACTGCTACTAGTGAAGCTAATGTAACACACACCCATACAAGGCGAACCACCCCGCGATGTTTTTGTCACTGCTACTAGTGAATCTAATGTAACACACACCCATACAATGCGCACCACCCCGTGATGATTTTCTCACTCCTACTAGTGAATCTAATGTAACACACACCCATACAATGCGCACCACCCCGTGATGATTTTCTCACTGCTACTAGTGAATCTAATGTAACACACACCCATACAATGCGCACCACCCCGTGATGTTTTTCTCACTGCTACTAGTGAATCTAATGTAACACACACCCATACAATGCGCACCACCCCGTGATGTTTTTCTCACTGCTACTAGTGAATCTAATGTAACACACACCCATACAAGGCGCACCACCCCGCGATGTTTTTCTCACTGCTACTAGTGAATCTAATGTAACACACACCCATACAATGCGCACCACCCCGTGATGTTTTTCTCACTGCTACTAGTGAATCTAATGTAACACACACCCATACAATGCGCACCACCCCGTGATGATTTTCTCACTCCTACTAGTGAATCTAATGTAACACACACCCATACAAGGCGCACCACCCCGTGATGTTTTTCTCACTGCTACTAGTGAATGTAATGTAACACACACCCATACAATGCGCACCACCCCGTGATGTTTTTCTCACTGCTACTAGTGAATGTAATGTAACACACACCCATACAATGCGCACCACCCCGTAATGTTTTTCTCACTGCTAGTAGTGAATCTAATGTAACACACACCCATACAATGCGCACCACCCCGTGATGATTTTCTCACTCCTACTAGTGAATCTAATGTAACACACACCCATACAATGCGAAGCACCCCGTGATGTTTTTCTCACTGCTACTAGTGAATCTAATGTAACACACACCCATACAAGGCGCACCACCCCGTGATGTTTTTCTCACTGCTACTAGTGAATCTAGTGTAACACACACCCATACAATGCGCACCACCCCGTGATGTTTTTCTCACTGCTACTAGTGAATGTAATGTAACACACACCCATACAATGCGCACCACCCCGTGATGTTTTTCTCACTGCTACTAGTGAATCTAATGTAACACACACCCATACAATGCGCACCACCCCGTGATGTTTTTCTCACTGCTACTAGTGAATCTAATGTAACACACACCCATACAATGCGCACCACCCCGTGATGTTTTTGTCACTGCTACTAGTGAATGTAATGTAACACACACCCATACAATGCGCACCACCCCGTGATGTTTTTCTCACTGCTACTAGTGAAACTAGTGTAACACACACCCATACAATGCGCACCACCCCGTGATGTTTTTCTCACTCCTACTAGTGAATCTAATGTAACACACACCCATACAATGCGCACCACCCCGTGATGTTTTTCTCACTGCTACTAGTGAATCTAATGTAACACACACCCATACAATGCGCACCACCCCGTGATGCTTTTCTCACTCCTACTAGTGAATCTAATGTAACACACACCCATACAATGCGCACCACCCCGTGATGTTTTTCTCACTCCTACTAGTGAATGTAATGTAACACACACCCATACAATGCGCAGCACCCCGTGATGTTTTTCTCACTCCTACTAGTGAATCTAATGTAACACACACCCATACAATGCGCACCACACCGTGATGTTTTTCTCACTGCTACTAGTGAATCTAATGTAACACACACCCATACAATGCGCACCACCCCGTGATGTTTTTCTCACTGCTACTAGTGAATCTAATGTAACACACACCCATACAATACGCACCACCCCGTGATGTTTTTCTCACTGCTACTAGTGAATCTAATGTAACACACACCCATACAATGCGCACCACCCCGTGATGTTTTTCTCACTGCTACTAGTGAATCTAGTGTAACACACACCCATACAATGCGCACCACCCCGTGATGTTTTTCTCACTGCTACTAGTGAATGTAATGTAACACACACCCATACAATGCGCACCACCCCGTAATGTTTTTCTCAATGCTACTAGTGAATCTAATGTAACACACACCCATACAATGCGCACCACCCCGTGATGTTTTTCTCACTCCTACTAGTGAATCTAATGTAACACACACCCATACAATGCGCACCACCCCGTGATGTTTTTGTCACTGCTACTAGTGAATGTAATGTAACACACACCCATACAATGCGCACCACCCCGTGATGTTTTTCTCACTGCTACTAGTGAAACTAGTGTAACACACACCCATACAATGCGCACCACCCTGTGATGTTTTTCTCACTGCTACTAGTGAATGTAATGTAACACACACCCATACAATGCGCACCACCCCGTGATGTTTTTCTCACTGCTACTAGTGAATCTAATGTAACACACACCCATACAATGCGCACCACCCCGTGATGTTTTTCTCACTGCTACTAGTGAATCTAATGTAACACACACCCATACAATGCGCACCACCCCGTGATGTTTTTGTCACTGCTACTAGTGAATGTAATGTAACACACACCCATACAATGCGCACCACCCCGTGATGTTTTTCTCACTGCTACTAGTGAAACTAGTGTAACACACACCCATACAATGCGCACCACCCCGTGATGTTTTTCTCACTCCTACTAGTGAATCTAATGTAACACACACCCATACAATGCGCACCACCCCGTGATGTTTTTCTCACTGCTACTAGTGAATCTAATGTAACACACACCCATACAATGCGCACCACCCCGTGATGATTTTCTCACTGCTACTAGTGAATTTAATGAAACACACACCCATACAATGCGCACCACCCCGTGATGTTTTTCTCACTGCTACTAGTGAATCTAATGTAACACACACCCATACAATGCGCACCACCCCGTGATGTTTTTCTCACTCCTACTAGTGAATCTAATGTAACACACACCCATACAATGCGCACCACCCCGTGATGTTTTTCTCACTGCTACTAGTGAATCTAATGTAACACACACCCATACAATGCGCACCACCCCGTGATGTTTTTCTCACTGCTACTAGTGAATCTAATGTAACACACACCCATACAAGGCGCACCACCCCGCGATGTTTTTCTCACTGCTACTAGTGAAGCTAATGTAACACACACCCATACAAGGCGAACCACCCCGCGATGTTTTTGTCACTGCTACTAGTGAATCTAATGTAACACACACCCATACAATGCGCACCACCCCGTGATGATTTTCTCACTCCTACTAGTGAATCTAATGTAACACACACCCATACAATGCGCACCACCCCGTGATGATTTTCTCACTGCTACTAGTGAATCTAATGTAACACACACCCATACAATGCGCACCACCCCGTGATGTTTTTCTCACTGCTACTAGTGAATCTAATGTAACACACACCCATACAATGCGCACCACCCCGTGATGTTTTTCTCACTGCTACTAGTGAATCTAATGTAACACACACCCATACAAGGCGCACCACCCCGCGATGTTTTTCTCACTGCTACTAGTGAATCTAATGTAACACACACCCATACAATGCGCACCACCCCGTGATGTTTTTCTCACTGCTACTAGTGAATCTAATGTAACACACACCCATACAATGCGCACCACCCCGTGATGATTTTCTCACTCCTACTAGTGAATCTAATGTAACACACACCCATACAAGGCGCACCACCCCGTGATGTTTTTCTCACTGCTACTAGTGAATGTAATGTAACACACACCCATACAATGCGCACCACCCCGTGATGTTTTTCTCACTGCTACTAGTGAATGT
This sequence comes from Cavia porcellus, assembly GCF_034190915.1. Classification (NCBI taxonomy): domain Eukaryota; kingdom Metazoa; phylum Chordata; class Mammalia; order Rodentia; family Caviidae; genus Cavia; species Cavia porcellus. The sequence continues at coordinate 54,784 of NW_026947884.1, read as the reverse complement.
AATGTAACACACACCCATACAATGCGCACCACCCCGTAATGTTTTTCTCACTGCTAGTAGTGAATCTAATGTAACACACACCCATACAATGCGCACCACCCCGTGATGATTTTCTCACTCCTACTAGTGAATCTAATGTAACACACACCCATACAATGCGAAGCACCCCGTGATGTTTTTCTCACTGCTACTAGTGAATCTAATGTAACACACACCCATACAAGGCGCACCACCCCGTGATGTTTTTCTCACTGCTACTAGTGAATCTAGTGTAACACACACCCATACAATGCGCACCACCCCGTGATGTTTTTCTCACTGCTACTAGTGAATGTAATGTAACACACACCCATACAATGCGCACCACCCCGTGATGTTTTTCTCACTGCTACTAGTGAATCTAATGTAACACACACCCATACAATGCGCACCACCCCGTGATGTTTTTCTCACTGCTACTAGTGAATCTAATGTAACACACACCCATACAATGCGCACCACCCCGTGATGTTTTTGTCACTGCTACTAGTGAATGTAATGTAACACACACCCATACAATGCGCACCACCCCGTGATGTTTTTCTCACTGCTACTAGTGAAACTAGTGTAACACACACCCATACAATGCGCACCACCCCGTGATGTTTTTCTCACTCCTACTAGTGAATCTAATGTAACACACACCCATACAATGCGCACCACCCCGTGATGTTTTTCTCACTGCTACTAGTGAATCTAATGTAACACACACCCATACAATGCGCACCACCCCGTGATGCTTTTCTCACTCCTACTAGTGAATCTAATGTAACACACACCCATACAATGCGCACCACCCCGTGATGTTTTTCTCACTCCTACTAGTGAATGTAATGTAACACACACCCATACAATGCGCAGCACCCCGTGATGTTTTTCTCACTCCTACTAGTGAATCTAATGTAACACACACCCATACAATGCGCACCACACCGTGATGTTTTTCTCACTGCTACTAGTGAATCTAATGTAACACACACCCATACAATGCGCACCACCCCGTGATGTTTTTCTCACTGCTACTAGTGAATCTAATGTAACACACACCCATACAATACGCACCACCCCGTGATGTTTTTCTCACTGCTACTAGTGAATCTAATGTAACACACACCCATACAATGCGCACCACCCCGTGATGTTTTTCTCACTGCTACTAGTGAATCTAGTGTAACACACACCCATACAATGCGCACCACCCCGTGATGTTTTTCTCACTGCTACTAGTGAATGTAATGTAACACACACCCATACAATGCGCACCACCCCGTAATGTTTTTCTCAATGCTACTAGTGAATCTAATGTAACACACACCCATACAATGCGCACCACCCCGTGATGTTTTTCTCACTCCTACTAGTGAATCTAATGTAACACACACCCATACAATGCGCACCACCCCGTGATGTTTTTGTCACTGCTACTAGTGAATGTAATGTAACACACACCCATACAATGCGCACCACCCCGTGATGTTTTTCTCACTGCTACTAGTGAAACTAGTGTAACACACACCCATACAATGCGCACCACCCTGTGATGTTTTTCTCACTGCTACTAGTGAATGTAATGTAACACACACCCATACAATGCGCACCACCCCGTGATGTTTTTCTCACTGCTACTAGTGAATCTAATGTAACACACACCCATACAATGCGCACCACCCCGTGATGTTTTTCTCACTGCTACTAGTGAATCTAATGTAACACACACCCATACAATGCGCACCACCCCGTGATGTTTTTGTCACTGCTACTAGTGAATGTAATGTAACACACACCCATACAATGCGCACCACCCCGTGATGTTTTTCTCACTGCTACTAGTGAAACTAGTGTAACACACACCCATACAATGCGCACCACCCCGTGATGTTTTTCTCACTCCTACTAGTGAATCTAATGTAACACACACCCATACAATGCGCACCACCCCGTGATGTTTTTCTCACTGCTACTAGTGAATCTAATGTAACACACACCCATACAATGCGCACCACCCCGTGATGATTTTCTCACTGCTACTAGTGAATTTAATGAAACACACACCCATACAATGCGCACCACCCCGTGATGTTTTTCTCACTGCTACTAGTGAATCTAATGTAACACACACCCATACAATGCGCACCACCCCGTGATGTTTTTCTCACTCCTACTAGTGAATCTAATGTAACACACACCCATACAATGCGCACCACCCCGTGATGTTTTTCTCACTGCTACTAGTGAATCTAATGTAACACACACCCATACAATGCGCACCACCCCGTGATGTTTTTCTCACTGCTACTAGTGAATCTAATGTAACACACACCCATACAAGGCGCACCACCCCGCGATGTTTTTCTCACTGCTACTAGTGAAGCTAATGTAACACACACCCATACAAGGCGAACCACCCCGCGATGTTTTTGTCACTGCTACTAGTGAATCTAATGTAACACACACCCATACAATGCGCACCACCCCGTGATGATTTTCTCACTCCTACTAGTGAATCTAATGTAACACACACCCATACAATGCGCACCACCCCGTGATGATTTTCTCACTGCTACTAGTGAATCTAATGTAACACACACCCATACAATGCGCACCACCCCGTGATGTTTTTCTCACTGCTACTAGTGAATCTAATGTAACACACACCCATACAATGCGCACCACCCCGTGATGTTTTTCTCACTGCTACTAGTGAATCTAATGTAACACACACCCATACAAGGCGCACCACCCCGCGATGTTTTTCTCACTGCTACTAGTGAATCTAATGTAACACACACCCATACAATGCGCACCACCCCGTGATGTTTTTCTCACTGCTACTAGTGAATCTAATGTAACACACACCCATACAATGCGCACCACCCCGTGATGATTTTCTCACTCCTACTAGTGAATCTAATGTAACACACACCCATACAAGGCGCACCACCCCGTGATGTTTTTCTCACTGCTACTAGTGAATGTAATGTAACACACACCCATACAATGCGCACCACCCCGTGATGTTTTTCTCACTGCTACTAGTGAATGTAATGTAACACACACCCATACAATGCGCACCACCCCGTAATGTTTTTCTCACTGCTAGTAGTGAATCTAATGTAACACACACCCATACAATGCGCACCACCCCGTGATGATTTTCTCACTCCTACTAGTGAATCTAATGTAACACACACCCATACAATGCGAAGCACCCCGTGATGTTTTTCTCACTGCTACTAGTGAATCTAATGTAACACACACCCATACAAGGCGCACCACCCCGTGATGTTTTTCTCACTGCTACTAGTGAATCTAGTGTAACACACACCCATACAATGCGCACCACCCCGTGATGTTTTTCTCACTGCTACTAGTGAATGTAATGTAACACACACCCATACAATGCGCACCACCCCGTGATGTTTTTCTCACTGCTACTAGTGAATCTAATGTAACACACACCCATACAATGCGCACCACCCCGTGATGTTTTTCTCACTGCTACTAGTGAATCTAATGTAACACACACCCATACAATGCGCACCACCCCGTGATGTTTTTGTCACTGCTACTAGTGAATGTAATGTAACACACACCCATACAATGCGCACCACCCCGTGATGTTTTTCTCACTGCTACTAGTGAAACTAGTGTAACACACACCCATACAATGCGCACCACCCCGTGATGTTTTTCTCACTCCTACTAGTGAATCTAATGTAACACACACCCATACAATGCGCACCACCCCGTGATGTTTTTCTCACTGCTACTAGTGAATCTAATGTAACACACACCCATACAATGCGCACCACCCCGTGATGCTTTTCTCACTCCTACTAGTGAATCTAATGTAACACACACCCATACAATGCGCACCACCCCGTGATGTTTTTCTCACTCCTACTAGTGAATGTAATGTAACACACACCCATACAATGCGCAGCACCCCGTGATGTTTTTCTCACTCCTACTAGTGAATCTAATGTAACACACACCCATACAATGCGCACCACACCGTGATGTTTTTCTCACTGCTACTAGTGAATCTAATGTAACACACACCCATACAATGCGCACCACCCCGTGATGTTTTTCTCACTGCTACTAGTGAATCTAATGTAACACACACCCATACAATACGCACCACCCCGTGATGTTTTTCTCACTGCTACTAGTGAATCTAATGTAACACACACCCATACAATGCGCACCACCCCGTGATGTTTTTCTCACTGCTACTAGTGAATCTAGTGTAACACACACCCATACAATGCGCACCACCCCGTGATGTTTTTCTCACTGCTACTAGTGAATGTAATGTAACACACACCCATACAATGCGCACCACCCCGTAATGTTTTTCTCAATGCTACTAGTGAATCTAATGTAACACACACCCATACAATGCGCACCACCCCGTGATGTTTTTCTCACTCCTACTAGTGAATCTAATGTAACACACACCCATACAATGCGCACCACCCCGTGATGTTTTTGTCACTGCTACTAGTGAATGTAATGTAACACACACCCATACAATGCGCACCACCCCGTGATGTTTTTCTCACTGCTACTAGTGAAACTAGTGTAACACACACCCATACAATGCGCACCACCCTGTGATGTTTTTCTCACTGCTACTAGTGAATGTAATGTAACACACACCCATACAATGCGCACCACCCCGTGATGTTTTTCTCACTGCTACTAGTGAATCTAATGTAACACACACCCATACAATGCGCACCACCCCGTGATGTTTTTCTCACTGCTACTAGTGAATCTAATGTAACACACACCCATACAATGCGCACCACCCCGTGATGTTTTTGTCACTGCTACTAGTGAATGTAATGTAACACACACCCATACAATGCGCACCACCCCGTGATGTTTTTCTCACTGCTACTAGTGAAACTAGTGTAACACACACCCATACAATGCGCACCACCCCGTGATGTTTTTCTCACTCCTACTAGTGAATCTAATGTAACACACACCCATACAATGCGCACCACCCCGTGATGTTTTTCTCACTGCTACTAGTGAATCTAATGTAACACACAACCATACAATGCGCACCACCCCGTGATGATTTTCTCACTCCTACTAGGGAATCTAATGTAACACACACCCATACAATGCGCACCACCCCGTGATGTTTTTCTCACTGCTACTAGTGAATCTAATGTAACACACACCCATACAATGCGCACCACCCCGTGATGATTTTCTCACTCCTACTAGTGAATCTAATGTAACACACACCCATACAATGCGAACCACCCCGTGATGCTTTTCTCACTCCTACTAGTGAATCTAATGTAACACACACCCATACAATGCGCACCACCCCGTGATGTTTTTCTCACTGCTACTAGTGAATGTAATGTAACACACACCCATACAATGCGCACCACCCCGTAATGTTTTTCTCACTGCTAGTAGTGAATCTAATGTAACACACACCCATACAATGCGCACCACCCCGTGATGATTTTCTCACTGCTACTAGTGAATCTAATGTAACACACACCCATACAATGCGAAGCACCCCGTGATGTTTTTCTCACTGCTACTAGTGAATCTAATGTAACACACACCCATACAAGGCGCACCACCCCGTGATGTTTTTCTCACTGCTACTAGTGAATCTAGTGTAACACACACCCATACAATGCGCACCACCCCGTGATGTTTTTCTCACTGCTACTAGTGAATGTAATGTAACACACACCCATACAATGCGCACCACCCCGTGATGTTTTTCTCACTGCTACTAGTGAATCTAATGTAACACACACCCATACAATGCGCACCACCCCGTGATGTTTTTCTCACTGCTACTAGTGAATCTAATGTAACACACACCCATACAATGCGCACCACCCCGTGATGTTTTTGTCACTGCTACTAGTGAATGTAATGTAACACACACCCATACAATGCGCACCACCCCGTGATGTTTTTCTCACTGCTACTAGTGAAACTAGTGTAACACACACCCATACAATGCGCACCACCCCGTGATGTTTTTCTCACTCCTACTAGTGAATCTAATGTAACACACACCCATACAATGCGCACCACCCCGTGATGTTTTTCTCACTGCTACTAGTGAATCTAATGTAACACACACCCATACAATGCGCACCACCCCGTGATGCTTTTCTCACTCCTACTAGTGAATCTAATGTAACACACACCCATACAATGCGCACCACCCCGTGATGTTTTTCTCACTCCTACTAGTGAATGTAATGTAACACACACCCATACAATGCGCAGCACCCCGTGATGTTTTTCTCACTCCTACTAGTGAATCTAATGTAACACACACCCATACAATGCGCACCACACCGTGATGTTTTTCTCACTGCTACTAGTGAATCTAATGTAACACACACCCATACAATGCGCACCACCCCGTGATGTTTTTCTCACTGCTACTAGTGAATCTAATGTAACACACACCCATACAATACGCACCACCCCGTGATGTTTTTCTCACTGCTACTAGTGAATCTAATGTAACACACACCCATACAATGCGCACCACCCCGTGATGTTTTTCTCACTGCTACTAGTGAATCTAGTGTAACACACACCCATACAATGCGCACCACCCCGTGATGTTTTTCTCACTGCTACTAGTGAATGTAATGTAACACACACCCATACAATGCGCACCACCCCGTAATGTTTTTCTCAATGCTACTAGTGAATCTAATGTAACACACACCCATACAATGCGCACCACCCCGTGATGTTTTTCTCACTCCTACTAGTGAATCTAATGTAACACACACCCATACAATGCGCACCACCCCGTGATGTTTTTGTCACTGCTACTAGTGAATGTAATGTAACACACACCCATACAATGCGCACCACCCCGTGATGTTTTTCTCACTGCTACTAGTGAAACTAGTGTAACACACACCCATACAATGCGCACCACCCTGTGATGTTTTTCTCACTGCTACTAGTGAATGTAATGTAACACACACCCATACAATGCGCACCACCCCGTGATGTTTTTCTCACTGCTACTAGTGAATCTAATGTAACACACACCCATACAATGCGCACCACCCCGTGATGTTTTTCTCACTGCTACTAGTGAATCTAATGTAACACACACCCATACAATGCGCACCACCCCGTGATGTTTTTGTCACTGCTACTAGTGAATGTAATGTAACACACACCCATACAATGCGCACCACCCCGTGATGTTTTTCTCACTGCTACTAGTGAAACTAGTGTAACACACACCCATACAATGCGCACCACCCCGTGATGTTTTTCTCACTCCTACTAGTGAATCTAATGTAACACACACCCATACAATGCGCACCACCCCGTGATGTTTTTCTCACTGCTACTAGTGAATCTAATGTAACACACAACCATACAATGCGCACCACCCCGTGATGATTTTCTCACTCCTACTAGGGAATCTAATGTAACACACACCCATACAATGCGCACCACCCCGTGATGTTTTTCTCACTGCTACTAGTGAATCTAATGTAACACACACCCATACAATGCGCACCACCCCGTGATGATTTTCTCACTCCTACTAGTGAATCTAATGTAACACACACCCATACAATGCGAACCACCCCGTGATGCTTTTCTCACTCCTACTAGTGAATCTAATGTAACACACACCCATACAATGCGCACCACCCCGTGATGTTTTTCTCACTCCTACTAGTGAATGTAATGTAACACACACCCATACAATGCGCAGCACCCCGTGATGTTTTTCTCACTCCTACTAGTGAATCTAATGTAACACACACCCATACAATGCGCACCACACCGTGATGTTTTTCTCACTCCTACTAGTGAATCTAATGTAACACACACCCATACAATGCGCACCACCCCGTGATGTTTTTCTCTCTCCTACTAGTGAATCTAATGTAACACACACCCATACAATGCGCACCACCCAGTGATGTTTTTCTCACTCCTACTAGTGAATGTAATGTAACACACACCCATAAAATGCGCACCACCCCGTGATGTTTTTCTCACTGCTACTAGTGAATCTAATGTAACACACACCCATACAATGCGCACCACCCCGTGATGTTTTTCTCACTGCTACTAGTGAATCTAATGTAACACACACCCATACAATGCGCACCACCCCGTGATGTTTTTCTCACTGCTACTAGTGAATCTAATGTAACACACACCCATACAATGCGCACCACCCCGTGATGATTTTCTCACTGCTACTAGTGAATCTAATGAAACACACACCCATACAATGCGCACCACCCCGTGATGTTTTTCTCACTGCTACTAGTGAATCTAATGTAACACACACCCATACAATGCGCACCACCCCGTGATGTTTTTCTCACTCCTACTAGTGAATCTAATGTAACACACACCCATACAATGCGCACCACCCCGTGATGTTTTTCTCACTGCTACTAGTGAATGTAATGTAACACACACCCATACAATGCGCACCACCCCGTGATGTTTTTCTCACTGCTACTAGTGAATCTAATGTAACACACACCCATACAAGGCGCACCACCCCGCGATGTTTTTCTCACTGCTACTAGTGAAGCTAATGTAACACACACCCATACAAGGCGAACCACCCCGCGATGTTTTTGTCACTGCTACTAGTGAATCTAATGTAACACACACCCATACAATGCGCACCACCCCGTGATGATTTTCTCACTCCTACTAGTGAATCTAATGTAACACACACCCATACAATGCGCACCACCCCGTGATGATTTTCTCACTGCTACTAGTGAATCTAATGTAACACACACCCATACAATGCGCACCACCCCGTGATGTTTTTCTCACTGCTACTAGTGAATCTAATGTAACACACACCCATACAATGCGCACCACCCCGTGATGTTTTTCTCACTGCTACTAGTGAATCTAATGTAACACACACCCATACAAGGCGCACCACCCCGCGATGTTTTTCTCACTGCTACTAGTGAATCTAATGTAACACACACCCATACAATGCGCACCACCCCGTGATGTTTTTGTCACTGCTACTAGTGAATCTAATGTAACACACACCCATACAATGCGCACCACCCCGTGATGATTTTCTCACTCCTACTAGTGAATCTAATGTAACACACACCCATACAATGCGCACCACCCCGTGATGTTTTTCTCACTGCTACTAGTGAATCTAATGTAACACACACCCATACAATGCACACCACCCCGTGATGTTTTTCTCACTGCTACTAGTGAATGTAATGTAACACACACCCATACAATGCGCACCACCCCGTAATGTTTTTCTCACTGCTAGTAGTGAATCTAATGTAACACACACCCATACAATGCGCACCACCCCGTGATGATTTTCTCACTGCTACTAGTGAATCTAATGTAACACACACCCATACAATGCGAAGCACCCCGTGATGTTTTTCTCACTGCTACTAGTGAATCTAATGTAACACACACCCATACAAGGCGCACCACCCCGTGATGTTTTTCTCACTGCTACTAGTGAATCTAGTGTAACACACACCCATACAATGCGCACCACCCCGTGATGTTTTTCTCACTGCTACTAGTGAATGTAATGTAACACACACCCATACAATGCGCACCACCCCGTGATGTTTTTCTCACTGCTACTAGTGAATCTAATGTAACACACACCCATACAATGCGCACCACCCCGTGATGTTTTTCTCACTGCTACTAGTGAATCTAATGTAACACACACCCATACAATGCGCACCACCCCGTGATGTTTTTGTCACTGCTACTAGTGAATGTAATGTAACACACACCCATACAATGCGCACCACCCCGTGATGTTTTTCTCACTGCTACTAGTGAAACTAGTGTAACACACACCCATACAATGCGCACCACCCCGTGATGTTTTTCTCACTCCTACTAGTGAATCTAATGTAACACACACCCATACAATGCGCACCACCCCGTGATGTTTTTCTCACTGCTACTAGTGAATCTAATGTAACACACACCCATACAATGCGCACCACCCCGTGATGCTTTTCTCACTCCTACTAGTGAATCTAATGTAACACACACCCATACAATGCGCACCACCCCGTGATGTTTTTCTCACTCCTACTAGTGAATCTAATGTAACACACACCCATACAATGCGCAGCACCCCGTGATGTTTTTCTCACTCCTACTAGTGAATCTAATGTAACACACACCCATACAATGCGCACCACCCCGTGATGTTTTTCTCACTGCTACTAGTGAATCTAATGTAACACACACCCATACAATGCGCACCACCCCGTGATGTTTTTCTCACTGCTACTAGTGAATCTAGTGTAACACACACCCATACAATACGCACCACCCCGTGATGTTTTTCTCACTGCTACTAGTGAATCTAGTGTAACACACACCCATACAATGCGCACCACCCCGTGATGTTTTTCTCACTGCTACTAGTGAATGTAATGTAACACACACCCATACAATGCGCACCACCCCGTGATGTTTTTCTCACTGCTACTAGTGAATCTAATGTAACACACACCCATACAATGCGCACCACCCCGTGATGTTTTTCTCACTCCTACTAGTGAATCTAATGTAACACACACCCATACAATGCGCACCACCCCGTGATGTTTTTCTCACTGCTACTAGTGAATGTAATGTAACACACACCCATACAATGCGCACCACCCCGTGATGTTTTTCTCACTGCTACTAGTGAAACTAGTGTAACACACACCCATACAATGCGCACCACCCCGTGATGTTTTTCTCACTGCTACTAGTGAATGTAATGTAACACACACCCATACAATGCGCACCACCCCGTGATGTTTTTCTCACTGCTACTAGTGAATCTAATGTAACACACACCCATACAATGCGCACCACCCCGTGATGTTTTTCTCACTGCTACTAGTGAATCTAATGTAACACACACCCATACAATGCGCACCACCCCGTGATGTTTTTGTCACTGCTACTAGTGAATGTAATGTAACACACACCCATACAATGCGCACCACCCCGTGATGTTTTTCTCACTGCTACTAGTGAAACTAGTGTAACACACACCCATACAATGCGCACCACCCCGTGATGTTTTTCTCACTCCTACTAGTGAATCTAATGTAACACACACCCATACAATGCGCACCACCCCGTGATGTTTTTCTCACTGCTACTAGTGAATCTAATGTAACACACAACCATACAATGCGCACCACCCCGTGATGATTTTCTCACTCCTACTAGGGAATCTAATGTAACACACACCCATACAATGCGCACCACCCCGTGATGTTTTTCTCACTGCTACTAGTGAATCTAATGTAACACACACCCATACAATGCGCACCACCCCGTGATGATTTTCTCACTCCTACTAGTGAATCTAATGTAACACACACCCATACAATGCGCACCACCCCGTGATGCTTTTCTCACTCCTACTAGTGAATCTAATGTAACACACACCCATACAATGCGCACCACCCCGTGATGTTTTTCTCACTGCTACTGGTGAATGTAATGAAACACACACCCATACAATGCGCACCACCCCGTGATGTTTTTCTCACTCCTACTAGTGAATGTAATGTAACACACACCCATACAATGCGCACTACCCCGTGATGTTTTTCTCACTCCTACTAATGAATGTAATGTAACACACACCCATACAATGCGCACCACCCCGTGATGGTTTTCTCCCTGCTACTAGTGAATGTAATGTTACACACACCCATACAAGGCGCACCACCCCGTGATGTTTTTTTTCACTCCTACTAGTGAATGTAATGTAACACACACCCATACAATGCGCACCACCTCGTGATGTTTTTCTCACTCCTACTAGTGAATCTAATGTAACACACACCCATACAATGCGCACCACCCCGTGATGCTTTTCTCACTCCTACTAGTGAATCTAATGTAACACACACCCATACAATGCGCACCACCCCGTGATGTTTTTCTCACTGCTACTGGTGAATGTAATGAAACACACACCCATACAATGCGCACCACCCCGTGATGTTTTTCTCACTCCTACTAGTGAATGTAATGTAACACACACCCATACAATGCGCACTACCCCGTGATGTTTTTCTCACTCCTACTAATGAATGTAATGTAACACACACCCATACAATGCGCACCACCCCGTGATGGTTTTCTCCCTGCTACTAGTGAATGTAATGTTACACACACCCATACAAGGCGCACCACCCCGTGATGTTTTTTTTCACTCCTACTAGTGAATGTAATGTAACACACACCCATACAATGCGCACCACCCCGTGATGTTTTTCTCACTGCTACTAGTGAATCTAATGTAACACACACCCATACAAGGCGCACCACCCCGCGATGTTTTTCTCACTGCTACTAGTGAAGCTAATGTAACACACACCCATACAAGGCGAACCACCCCGCGATGTTTTTGTCACTGCTACTAGTGAATCTAATGTAACACACACCCATACAATGCGCACCACCCCGTGATGATTTTCTCACTCCTACTAGTGAATCTAATGTAACACACACCCATACAATGCGCACCACCCCGTGATGATTTTCTCACTGCTACTAGTGAATCTAATGTAACACACACCCATACAATGCGCACCACCCCGTGATGTTTTTCTCACTGCTACTAGTGAATCTAATGTAACACACACCCATACAATGCGCACCACCCCGTGATGTTTTTCTCACTGCTACTAGTGAATCTAATGTAACACACACCCATACAAGGCGCACCACCCCGCGATGTTTTTCTCACTGCTACTAGTGAATCTAATGTAACACACACCCATACAATGCGCACCACCCCGTGATGTTTTTGTCACTGCTACTAGTGAATCTAATGTAACACACACCCATACAATGCGCACCACCCCGTGATGATTTTCTCACTCCTACTAGTGAATCTAATGTAACACACACCCATACAATGCGCACCACCCCGTGATGTTTTTCTCACTGCTACTAGTGAATCTAATGTAACACACACCCATACAATGCACACCACCCCGTGATGTTTTTCTCACTGCTACTAGTGAATGTAATGTAACACACACCCATACAATGCGCACCACCCCGTAATGTTTTTCTCACTGCTAGTAGTGAATCTAATGTAACACACACCCATACAATGCGCACCACCCCGTGATGATTTTCTCACTGCTACTAGTGAATCTAATGTAACACACACCCATACAATGCGAAGCACCCCGTGATGTTTTTCTCACTGCTACTAGTGAATCTAATGTAACACACACCCATACAAGGCGCACCACCCCGTGATGTTTTTCTCACTGCTACTAGTGAATCTAGTGTAACACACACCCATACAATGCGCACCACCCCGTGATGTTTTTCTCACTGCTACTAGTGAATGTAATGTAACACACACCCATACAATGCGCACCACCCCGTGATGTTTTTCTCACTGCTACTAGTGAATCTAATGTAACACACACCCATACAATGCGCACCACCCCGTGATGTTTTTCTCACTGCTACTAGTGAATCTAATGTAACACACACCCATACAATGCGCACCACCCCGTGATGTTTTTGTCACTGCTACTAGTGAATGTAATGTAACACACACCCATACAATGCGCACCACCCCGTGATGTTTTTCTCACTGCTACTAGTGAAACTAGTGTAACACACACCCATACAATGCGCACCACCCCGTGATGTTTTTCTCACTCCTACTAGTGAATCTAATGTAACACACACCCATACAATGCGCACCACCCCGTGATGTTTTTCTCACTGCTACTAGTGAATCTAATGTAACACACACCCATACAATGCGCACCACCCCGTGATGCTTTTCTCACTCCTACTAGTGAATCTAATGTAACACACACCCATACAATGCGCACCACCCCGTGATGTTTTTCTCACTCCTACTAGTGAATCTAATGTAACACACACCCATACAATGCGCAGCACCCCGTGATGTTTTTCTCACTCCTACTAGTGAATCTAATGTAACACACACCCATACAATGCGCACCACCCCGTGATGTTTTTCTCACTGCTACTAGTGAATCTAATGTAACACACACCCATACAATGCGCACCACCCCGTGATGTTTTTCTCACTGCTACTAGTGAATCTAATGTAACACACACCCATACAATACGCACCACCCCGTGATGTTTTTCTCACTGCTACTAGTGAATCTAGTGTAACACACACCCATACAATGCGCACCACCCCGTGATGTTTTTCTCACTGCTACTAGTGAATGTAATGTAACACACACCCATACAATGCGCACCACCCCGTGATGTTTTTCTCACTGCTACTAGTGAATCTAATGTAACACACACCCATACAATGCGCACCACCCCGTGATGTTTTTCTCACTCCTACTAGTGAATCTAATGTAACACACACCCATACAATGCGCACCACCCCGTGATGTTTTTCTCACTGCTACTAGTGAATGTAATGTAACACACACCCATACAATGCGCACCACCCCGTGATGTTTTTCTCACTGCTACTAGTGAAACTAGTGTAACACACACCCATACAATGCGCACCACCCCGTGATGTTTTTCTCACTGCTACTAGTGAATGTAATGTAACACACACCCATACAATGCGCACCACCCCGTGATGTTTTTCTCACTGCTACTAGTGAATCTAATGTAACACACACCCATACAATGCGCACCACCCCGTGATGTTTTTCTCACTGCTACTAGTGAATCTAATGTAACACACACCCATACAATGCGCACCACCCCGTGATGTTTTTGTCACTGCTACTAGTGAATGTAATGTAACACACACCCATACAATGCGCACCACCCCGTGATGTTTTTCTCACTGCTACTAGTGAAACTAGTGTAACACACACCCATACAATGCGCACCACCCCGTGATGTTTTTCTCACTCCTACTAGTGAATCTAATGTAACACACACCCATACAATGCGCACCACCCCGTGATGTTTTTCTCACTGCTACTAGTGAATCTAATGTAACACACAACCATACAATGCGCACCACCCCGTGATGATTTTCTCACTCCTACTAGGGAATCTAATGTAACACACACCCATACAATGCGCACCACCCCGTGATGTTTTTCTCACTGCTACTAGTGAATCTAATGTAACACACACCCATACAATGCGCACCACCCCGTGATGATTTTCTCACTCCTACTAGTGAATCTAATGTAACACACACCCATACAATGCGCACCACCCCGTGATGCTTTTCTCACTCCTACTAGTGAATCTAATGTAACACACACCCATACAATGCGCACCACCCCGTGATGTTTTTCTCACTGCTACTGGTGAATGTAATGAAACACACACCCATACAATGCGCACCACCCCGTGATGTTTTTCTCACTCCTACTAGTGAATGTAATGTAACACACACCCATACAATGCGCACTACCCCGTGATGTTTTTCTCACTCCTACTAATGAATGTAATGTAACACACACCCATACAATGCGCACCACCCCGTGATGGTTTTCTCCCTGCTACTAGTGAATGTAATGTTACACACACCCATACAAGGCGCACCACCCCGTGATGTTTTTTTTCACTCCTACTAGTGAATGTAATGTAACACACACCCATACAATGCGCACCACCTCGTGATGTTTTTCTCACTCCCACTAGTGAATCTAATGTAACACACACCAATACAATGTGCACCACCCCGTGATGTTTTTCTCACTCCCACTAGTGAATCTAATGTAACACACACCCATACAATGCGCACCACCCCGTGATGTTTTTCTCACTCCCACTAGTGAATCTAATGTAACACACACCCATACAATGCGCACCACCCCGTGACGTTTTTCTCACTCCCACTAGTGAATCTAATGTAACACACACCCATACAATGCGCACCACCCCGTGATGTTTTTCTCACTCCCACTAGTGAATCTAATGTAACACACACCCATAAAATGCGCATCACCCCGTGATGTTTTTCTCACTGCTACTAGTGAATCTAATGTAACACACACCCATACAATGCGCACCACCCCGTGATGTATTTCTCACTCCTACTTGTGAATGTAATGTAACACACACCCATACAATGGGCACCACCACGTGATGTTTTTCTCACTGCTACTAGTGAATCTAATGTAACACACACCCATACAATGCGCACCACCCCGTGATGTTTTTCTCACTGCTACTAGTGAATCTAATGTAACACCCACCCATACAATGCGCACCACCCCGTGATGTTTTTCTCACTGCTACTAGTGAATGTAATGTAACACACACCCATACAATGCGCATCACCCCTTGATGTTTTTCTCACTGCTACTAGTGAATCTAATGTAACACACACCCATACAATGCGCACCACCCCGTGATTTTTTTCTCACTGCTACTAGTGAATCTAATGTAACACACACCCATACAATGCGCACCACCCCGTGATGTTTTTCTCACTCCCACTAGTGAATCTAATGTAACACACACCCATACAATGCGCACCACCCCGTGATGTTTTTCTCACTCCCACTAGTGAATCTAATGTAACACACACCCATACACTGCGCACCACCCAGTGATGTTTTTCTCACTCCCACTAGTGAATCTAATGTAACACACACCCATACACTGCGCACCACCCAGTGATGTTTTTCTCACTCCCACTAGTGAATCTAATGTAACACACACCCATACAATGGGCACCACCCCGTGATGTTTTTCTCACTGCTACTAGTGAATCTAATGTAACACACACCCATACAATGCGCACCACCCCGTGATGTTTTTCTCACTCCTACTTGTGAATGTAATGTAACACACACCCATACAATGCGCAACACCCCGTGATGTTTTTCTCACTGCTACTAGTGAATCTAATGTAACACACACCCATACAATGCGCACCACCCCGTGATGTTTTTCTCACTGCTACTAGTGAATCTAATGTAACACACACCCATACAATGCGCACCACCCCGTGATGTTTTTCTCACAGCTACTAGTGAATCTAATGTAACACACACCCATACAATGCGCACCACCCCGTGATGTTTTTCTCACTGCTACTAGTGAATCTAATGTAACACACACCCATACAAGGCGCACCACCCCGTGATGATTTTCTCACTCCTACTAGTGAATCTAATGTAACACACACCCATACAATGCGCACCACCCCGTGATGATTTTCTCACTGCTACTAGTGAATCTAATGTAACACACACCCATACAATGCGCACCACCCCGTGATGTTTTTCTCACTGCTACTAGTGAATCTAATGTAACACACACCCATACAATGCGCACCACCCCGTGATGTTTTTCTCACTGCTACTAGTGAATCTAATGTAACACACACCCATACAAGGCGCACCACCCCGCGATGTTTTTCTCACTGCTACTAGTGAATCTAATGTAACACACACCCATACAATGCGCACCACCCCGTGATGTTTTTGTCACTGCTACTAGTGAATCTAATGTAACACACACCCATACAATGCGCACCACCCCGTGATGATTTTCTCACTCCTACTAGTGAATCTAATGTAACACACACCCATACAATGCGCACCACCCCGTGATGTTTTTCTCACTGCTACTAGTGAATCTAATGTAAAAAACACCCATACAATGCGCACCACCCCGTGATGTTTTTCTCACTGCTACTAGTGAATGTAATGTAACACACACCCATACAATGCGCACCACCCCGTAATGTTTTTCTCACTGCTAGTAGTGAATCTAATGTAACACACACCCATACAATGCGCACCACCCCGTGATGATTTTCTCACTGCTACTAGTGAATCTAATGTAACACACACCCATACAATGCGAAGCACCCCGTGATGTTTTTCTCACTGCTACTAGTGAATCTAATGTAACACACACCCATACAAGGCGCACCACCCCGTGATGTTTTTCTCACTGCTACTAGTGAATCTAGTGTAACACACACCCATACAATGCGCACCACCCCGTGATGTTTTTCTCACTGCTACTAGTGAATGTAATGTAACACACACCCATACAATGCGCACCACCCCGTGATGTTTTTCTCACTGCTACTAGTGAATCTAATGTAACACACACCCATACAATGCGCACCACCCCGTGATGTTTTTCTCACTGCTACTAGTGAATCTAATGTAACACACACCCATACAATGCGCACCACCCCGTGATGTTTTTGTCACTGCTACTAGTGAATGTAATGTAACACACACCCATACAATGCGCACCACCCCGTGATGTTTTTCTCACTGCTACTAGTGAAACTAGTGTAACACACACCCATACAATGCGCACCACCCCGTGATGTTTTTCTCACTCCTACTAGTGAATCTAATGTAACACACACCCATACAATGCGCACCACCCCGTGATGTTTTTCTCACTGCTACTAGTGAATCTAATGTAACACACACCCATACAATGCGCACCACCCCGTGATGCTTTTCTCACTCCTACTAGTGAATCTAATGTAACACACACCCATACAATGCGCACCACCCCGTGATGCTTTTCTCACTCCTACTAGTGAATGTAATGTAACACACACCCATACAATGCGCAGCACCCCGTGATGTTTTTCTCACTCCTACTAGTGAATCTAATGTAACACACACCCATACAATGCGCACCACCCCGTGATGTTTTTCTCACTCCTACTAGTGAATCTAATGTAACACACACCCATACAATGCGCACCACCCCGTGATGTTTTTCTCACTGCTACTAGTGAATCTAATGTAACACACACCCATACAATGCGCACCACCCCGTGATGTTTTTCTCACAGCTACTAGTGAATCTAATGTAACACACACCCATACAATGCGCACCACCCCGTGATGTTTTTCTCACTGCTACTAGTGAATCTAATGTAACACACACCCATACAAGGCGCACCACCCCGTGATGATTTTCTCACTCCTACTAGTGAATCTAATGTAACACACACCCATACAATGCGCACCACCCCGTGATGATTTTCTCACTGCTACTAGTGAATCTAATGTAACACACACCCATACAATGCGCACCACCCCGTGATGTTTTTCTCACTGCTACTAGTGAATCTAATGTAACACACACCCATACAATGCGCACCACCCCGTGATGTTTTTCTCACTGCTACTAGTGAATCTAATGTAACACACACCCATACAAGGCGCACCACCCCGCGATGTTTTTCTCACTGCTACTAGTGAATCTAATGTAACACACACCCATACAATGCGCACCACCCCGTGATGTTTTTGTCACTGCTACTAGTGAATCTAATGTAACACACACCCATACAATGCGCACCACCCCGTGATGATTTTCTCACTCCTACTAGTGAATCTAATGTAACACACACCCATACAATGCGCACCACCCCGTGATGTTTTTCTCACTGCTACTAGTGAATCTAATGTAACACACACCCATACAATGCGCACCACCCCGTGATGTTTTTCTCACTGCTACTAGTGAATGTAATGTAACACACACCCATACAATGCGCACCACCCCGTAATGTTTTTCTCACTGCTAGTAGTGAATCTAATGTAACACACACCCATACAATGCGCACCACCCCGTGATGATTTTCTCACTGCTACTAGTGAATCTAATGTAACACACACCCATACAATGCGAAGCACCCCGTGATGTTTTTCTCACTGCTACTAGTGAATCTAATGTAACACACACCCATACAAGGCGCACCACCCCGTGATGTTTTTCTCACTGCTACTAGTGAATCTAGTGTAACACACACCCATACAATGCGCACCACCCCGTGATGTTTTTCTCACTGCTACTAGTGAATGTAATGTAACACACACCCATACAATGCGCACCACCCCGTGATGTTTTTCTCACTGCTACTAGTGAATCTAATGTAACACACACCCATACAATGCGCACCACCCCGTGATGTTTTTCTCACTGCTACTAGTGAATCTAATGTAACACACACCCATACAATGCGCACCACCCCGTGATGTTTTTGTCACTGCTACTAGTGAATGTAATGTAACACACACCCATACAATGCGCACCACCCCGTGATGTTTTTCTCACTGCTACTAGTGAAACTAGTGTAACACACACCCATACAATGCGCACCACCCCGTGATGTTTTTCTCACTCCTACTAGTGAATCTAATGTAACACACACCCATACAATGCGCACCACCCCGTGATGTTTTTCTCACTGCTACTAGTGAATCTAATGTAACACACACCCATACAATGCGCACCACCCCGTGATGCTTTTCTCACTCCTACTAGTGAATCTAATGTAACACACACCCATACAATGCGCACCACCCCGTGATGCTTTTCTCACTCCTACTAGTGAATGTAATGTAACACACACCCATACAATGCGCAGCACCCCGTGATGTTTTTCTCACTCCTACTAGTGAATCTAATGTAACACACACCCATACAATGCGCACCACCCCGTGATGTTTTTCTCACTGCTACTAGTGAATCTAATGTAACACACACCCATACAATGCGCACCACCCCGTGATGTTTTTCTCACTGCTACTAGTGAATCTAATGTAACACACACCCATACAATACGCACCACCCCGTGATGTTTTTCTCACTGCTACTAGTGAATCTAATGTAACACACACCCATACAACGCGCACCACCCCGTGATGTTTTTCTCACTGCTACTAGTGAATCTAGTGTAACACACACCCATACAATGCGCACCACCCCGTGATGTTTTTCTCACTCCCACTAGTGAATCTAATGTAACACACACCCATAAAATGCGCATCACCCCGTGATGTTTTTCTCACTGCTACTAGTGAATCTAATGTAACACACACCCATACAATGCGCACCACCCCGTGATGTATTTCTCACTCCTACTTGTGAATGTAATGTAACACACACCCATACAATGGGCACCACCACGTGATGTTTTTCTCACTGCTACTAGTGAATCTAATGTAACACACACCCATACAATGCGCACCACCCCGTGATGTTTTTCTCACTGCTACTAGTGAATCTAATGTAACACCCACCCATACAATGCGCACCACCCCGTGATGTTTTTCTCACTGCTACTAGTGAATGTAATGTAACACACACCCATACAATGCGCATCACCCCTTGATGTTTTTCTCACTGCTACTAGTGAATCTAATGTAACACACACCCATACAATGCGCACCACCCCGTGATTTTTTTCTCACTGCTACTAGTGAATCTAATGTAACACACACCCATACAATGCGCACCACCCCGTGATGTTTTTCTCACTCCCACTAGTGAATCTAATGTAACACACACCCATACAATGCGCACCACCCCGTGATGTTTTTCTCACTCCCACTAGTGAATCTAATGTAACACACACCCATACACTGCGCACCACCCAGTGATGTTTTTCTCACTCCCACTAGTGAATCTAATGTAACACACACCCATACACTGCGCACCACCCAGTGATGTTTTTCTCACTCCCACTAGTGAATCTAATGTAACACACACCCATACAATGGGCACCACCCCGTGATGTTTTTCTCACTGCTACTAGTGAATCTAATGTAACACACACCCATACAATGCGCACCACCCCGTGATGTTTTTCTCACTCCTACTTGTGAATGTAATGTAACACACACCCATACAATGCGCAACACCCCGTGATGTTTTTCTCACTGCTACTAGTGAATCTAATGTAACACACACCCATACAATGCGCACCACCCCGTGATGTTTTTCTCACTGCTACTAGTGAATCTAATGTAACACACACCCATACAATGCGCACCACCCCGTGATGTTTTTCTCACAGCTACTAGTGAATCTAATGTAACACACACCCATACAATGCGCACCACCCCGTGATGTTTTTCTCACTGCTACTAGTGAATCTAATGTAACACACACCCATACAAGGCGCACCACCCCGTGATGATTTTCTCACTCCTACTAGTGAATCTAATGTAACACACACCCATGCAATGCGCACCACCCCGTGATGATTTTCTCACTGCTACTAGTGAATCTAATGTAACACACACCCATACAATGCGCACCACCCCGTGATGTTTTTCTCACTGCTACTAGTGAATCTAATGTAACACACACCCATACAATGCGCACCACCCCGTGATGTTTTTCTCACTGCTACTAGTGAATCTAATGTAACACACACCCATACAAGGCGCACCACCCCGCGATGTTTTTCTCACTGCTACTAGTGAATCTAATGTAACACACACCCATACAATGCGCACCACCCCGTGATGTTTTTGTCACTGCTACTAGTGAATCTAATGTAACACACACCCATACAATGCGCACCACCCCGTGATGATTTTCTCACTCCTACTAGTGAATCTAATGTAACACACACCCATACAATGCGCACCACCCCGTGATGATTTTCTCACTGCTACTAGTGAATCTAATGTAACACACACCCATACAATGCGAAGCACCCCGTGATGTTTTTCTCACTGCTACTAGTGAATCTAATGTAACACACACCCATACAAGGCGCACCACCCCGTGATGTTTTTCTCACTGCTACTAGTGAATCTAGTGTAACACACACCCATACAATGCGCACCACCCCGTGATGTTTTTCTCACTGCTACTAGTGAATGTAATGTAACACACACCCATACAATGCGCACCACCCCGTGATGTTTTTCTCACTGCTACTAGTGAATCTAATGTAACACACACCCATACAATGCGCACCACCCCGTGATGTTTTTCTCACTGCTACTAGTGAATCTAATGTAACACACACCCATACAATGCGCACCACCCCGTGATGTTTTTGTCACTGCTACTAGTGAATGTAATGTAACACACACCCATACAATGCGCACCACCCCGTGATGTTTTTCTCACTGCTACTAGTGAAACTAGTGTAACACACACCCATACAATGCGCACCACCCCGTGATGTTTTTCTCACTCCTACTAGTGAATCTAATGTAACACACACCCATACAATGCGCACCACCCCGTGATGTTTTTCTCACTGCTACTAGTGAATCTAATGTAACACACACCCATACAATGCGCACCACCCCGTGATGCTTTTCTCACTCCTACTAGTGAATCTAATGTAACACACACCCATACAATGCGCACCACCCCGTGATGCTTTTCTCACTCCTACTAGTGAATGTAATGTAACACACACCCATACAATGCGCAGCACCCCGTGATGTTTTTCTCACTCCTACTAGTGAATCTAATGTAACACACACCCATACAATGCGCACCACCCCGTGATGTTTTTCTCACTCCTACTAGTGAATCTAATGTAACACACACCCATACAATGCGCACCACCCCGTGATGTTTTTCTCACTGCTACTAGTGAATCTAATGTAACACACACCCATACAATGCGCACCACCCCGTGATGTTTTTCTCACAGCTACTAGTGAATCTAATGTAACACACACCCATACAATGCGCACCACCCCGTGATGTTTTTCTCACTGCTACTAGTGAATCTAATGTAACACACACCCATACAAGGCGCACCACCCCGTGATGATTTTCTCACTCCTACTAGTGAATCTAATGTAACACACACCCATACAATGCGCACCACCCCGTGATGATTTTCTCACTGCTACTAGTGAATCTAATGTAACACACACCCATACAATGCGCACCACCCCGTGATGTTTTTCTCACTGCTACTAGTGAATCTAATGTAACACACACCCATACAATGCGCACCACCCCGTGATGTTTTTCTCACTGCTACTAGTGAATCTAATGTAACACACACCCATACAAGGCGCACCACCCCGCGATGTTTTTCTCACTGCTACTAGTGAATCTAATGTAAAAAACACCCATACAATGCGCACCACCCCGTGATGTTTTTCTCACTGCTACTAGTGAATGTAATGTAACACACACCCATACAATGCGCACCACCCCGTAATGTTTTTCTCACTGCTAGTAGTGAATCTAATGTAACACACACCCATACAATGCGCACCACCCCGTGATGATTTTCTCACTGCTACTAGTGAATCTAATGTAACACACACCCATACAATGCGAAGCACCCCGTGATGTTTTTCTCACTGCTACTAGTGAATCTAATGTAACACACACCCATACAAGGCGCACCACCCCGTGATGTTTTTCTCACTGCTACTAGTGAATCTAGTGTAACACACACCCATACAATGCGCACCACCCCGTGATGTTTTTCTCACTGCTACTAGTGAATGTAATGTAACACACACCCATACAATGCGCACCACCCCGTGATGTTTTTCTCACTGCTACTAGTGAATCTAATGTAACACACACCCATACAATGCGCACCACCCCGTGATGTTTTTCTCACTGCTACTAGTGAATCTAATGTAACACACACCCATACAATGCGCACCACCCCGTGATGTTTTTGTCACTGCTACTAGTGAATGTAATGTAACACACACCCATACAATGCGCACCACCCCGTGATGTTTTTCTCACTGCTACTAGTGAAACTAGTGTAACACACACCCATACAATGCGCACCACCCCGTGATGTTTTTCTCACTCCTACTAGTGAATCTAATGTAACACACACCCATACAATGCGCACCACCCCGTGATGTTTTTCTCACTGCTACTAGTGAATCTAATGTAACACACACCCATACAATGCGCACCACCCCGTGATGCTTTTCTCACTCCTACTAGTGAATCTAATGTAACACACACCCATACAATGCGCACCACCCCGTGATGCTTTTCTCACTCCTACTAGTGAATGTAATGTAACACACACCCATACAATGCGCAGCACCCCGTGATGTTTTTCTCACTCCTACTAGTGAATCTAATGTAACACACACCCATACAATGCGCACCACCCCGTGATGTTTTTCTCACTCCTACTAGTGAATCTAATGTAACACACACCCATACAATGCGCACCACCCCGTGATGTTTTTCTCACTGCTACTAGTGAATCTAATGTAACACACACCCATACAATGCGCACCACCCCGTGATGTTTTTCTCACAGCTACTAGTGAATCTAATGTAACACACACCCATACAATGCGCACCACCCCGTGATGTTTTTCTCACTGCTACTAGTGAATCTAATGTAACACACACCCATACAAGGCGCACCACCCCGTGATGATTTTCTCACTCCTACTAGTGAATCTAATGTAACACACACCCATACAATGCGCACCACCCCGTGATGATTTTCTCACTGCTACTAGTGAATCTAATGTAACACACACCCATACAATGCGCACCACCCCGTGATGTTTTTCTCACTGCTACTAGTGAATCTAATGTAACACACACCCATACAATGCGCACCACCCCGTGATGTTTTTCTCACTGCTACTAGTGAATCTAATGTAACACACACCCATACAAGGCGCACCACCCCGCGATGTTTTTCTCACTGCTACTAGTGAATCTAATGTAACACACACCCATACAATGCGCACCACCCCGTGATGTTTTTGTCACTGCTACTAGTGAATCTAATGTAACACACACCCATACAATGCGCACCACCCCGTGATGATTTTCTCACTCCTACTAGTGAATCTAATGTAACACACACCCATACAATGCGCACCACCCCGTGATGTTTTTCTCACTGCTACTAGTGAATCTAATGTAACACACACCCATACAATGCGCACCACCCCGTGATGTTTTTCTCACTGCTACTAGTGAATGTAATGTAACACACACCCATACAATGCGCACCACCCCGTAATGTTTTTCTCACTGCTAGTAGTGAATCTAATGTAACACACACCCATACAATGCGCACCACCCCGTGATGATTTTCTCACTGCTACTAGTGAATCTAATGTAACACACACCCATACAATGCGAAGCACCCCGTGATGTTTTTCTCACTGCTACTAGTGAATCTAATGTAACACACACCCATACAAGGCGCACCACCCCGTGATGTTTTTCTCACTGCTACTAGTGAATCTAGTGTAACACACACCCATACAATGCGCACCACCCCGTGATGTTTTTCTCACTGCTACTAGTGAATGTAATGTAACACACACCCATACAATGCGCACCACCCCGTGATGTTTTTCTCACTGCTACTAGTGAATCTAATGTAACACACACCCATACAATGCGCACCACCCCGTGATGTTTTTCTCACTGCTACTAGTGAATCTAATGTAACACACACCCATACAATGCGCACCACCCCGTGATGTTTTTGTCACTGCTACTAGTGAATGTAATGTAACACACACCCATACAATGCGCACCACCCCGTGATGTTTTTCTCACTGCTACTAGTGAAACTAGTGTAACACACACCCATACAATGCGCACCACCCCGTGATGTTTTTCTCACTCCTACTAGTGAATCTAATGTAACACACACCCATACAATGCGCACCACCCCGTGATGTTTTTCTCACTGCTACTAGTGAATCTAATGTAACACACACCCATACAATGCGCACCACACCGTGATGCTTTTCTCACTCCTACTAGT
The DNA here is from genome assembly GCF_034190915.1 of Cavia porcellus. NCBI lineage: Eukaryota > Metazoa > Chordata > Mammalia > Rodentia > Caviidae > Cavia > Cavia porcellus. Next base: position 28,188 of record NW_026947884.1, on the reverse strand, counting down.
GAATCTAATGTAACACACACCCATACAATGCGCACCACCCCGTGATGCTTTTCTCACTCCTACTAGTGAATGTAATGTAACACACACCCATACAATGCGCAGCACCCCGTGATGTTTTTCTCACTCCTACTAGTGAATCTAATGTAACACACACCCATACAATGCGCACCACCCCGTGATGTTTTTCTCACTGCTACTAGTGAATCTAATGTAACACACACCCATACAATGCGCACCACCCCGTGATGTTTTTCTCACTGCTACTAGTGAATCTAATGTAACACACACCCATACAATACGCACCACCCCGTGATGTTTTTCTCACTGCTACTAGTGAATCTAATGTAACACACACCCATACAACGCGCACCACCCCGTGATGTTTTTCTCACTGCTACTAGTGAATCTAGTGTAACACACACCCATACAATGCGCACCACCCCGTGATGTTTTTCTCACTCCCACTAGTGAATCTAATGTAACACACACCCATAAAATGCGCATCACCCCGTGATGTTTTTCTCACTGCTACTAGTGAATCTAATGTAACACACACCCATACAATGCGCACCACCCCGTGATGTATTTCTCACTCCTACTTGTGAATGTAATGTAACACACACCCATACAATGGGCACCACCACGTGATGTTTTTCTCACTGCTACTAGTGAATCTAATGTAACACACACCCATACAATGCGCACCACCCCGTGATGTTTTTCTCACTGCTACTAGTGAATCTAATGTAACACCCACCCATACAATGCGCACCACCCCGTGATGTTTTTCTCACTGCTACTAGTGAATGTAATGTAACACACACCCATACAATGCGCATCACCCCTTGATGTTTTTCTCACTGCTACTAGTGAATCTAATGTAACACACACCCATACAATGCGCACCACCCCGTGATTTTTTTCTCACTGCTACTAGTGAATCTAATGTAACACACACCCATACAATGCGCACCACCCCGTGATGTTTTTCTCACTCCCACTAGTGAATCTAATGTAACACACACCCATACAATGCGCACCACCCCGTGATGTTTTTCTCACTCCCACTAGTGAATCTAATGTAACACACACCCATACACTGCGCACCACCCAGTGATGTTTTTCTCACTCCCACTAGTGAATCTAATGTAACACACACCCATACACTGCGCACCACCCAGTGATGTTTTTCTCACTCCCACTAGTGAATCTAATGTAACACACACCCATACAATGGGCACCACCCCGTGATGTTTTTCTCACTGCTACTAGTGAATCTAATGTAACACACACCCATACAATGCGCACCACCCCGTGATGTTTTTCTCACTCCTACTTGTGAATGTAATGTAACACACACCCATACAATGCGCAACACCCCGTGATGTTTTTCTCACTGCTACTAGTGAATCTAATGTAACACACACCCATACAATGCGCACCACCCCGTGATGTTTTTCTCACTGCTACTAGTGAATCTAATGTAACACACACCCATACAATGCGCACCACCCCGTGATGTTTTTCTCACAGCTACTAGTGAATCTAATGTAACACACACCCATACAATGCGCACCACCCCGTGATGTTTTTCTCACTGCTACTAGTGAATCTAATGTAACACACACCCATACAAGGCGCACCACCCCGTGATGATTTTCTCACTCCTACTAGTGAATCTAATGTAACACACACCCATACAATGCGCACCACCCCGTGATGATTTTCTCACTGCTACTAGTGAATCTAATGTAACACACACCCATACAATGCGCACCACCCCGTGATGTTTTTCTCACTGCTACTAGTGAATCTAATGTAACACACACCCATACAATGCGCACCACCCCGTGATGTTTTTCTCACTGCTACTAGTGAATCTAATGTAACACACACCCATACAAGGCGCACCACCCCGCGATGTTTTTCTCACTGCTACTAGTGAATCTAATGTAACACACACCCATACAATGCGCACCACCCCGTGATGTTTTTGTCACTGCTACTAGTGAATCTAATGTAACACACACCCATACAATGCGCACCACCCCGTGATGATTTTCTCACTCCTACTAGTGAATCTAATGTAACACACACCCATACAATGCGCACCACCCCGTGATGATTTTCTCACTGCTACTAGTGAATCTAATGTAACACACACCCATACAATGCGAAGCACCCCGTGATGTTTTTCTCACTGCTACTAGTGAATCTAATGTAACACACACCCATACAAGGCGCACCACCCCGTGATGTTTTTCTCACTGCTACTAGTGAATCTAGTGTAACACACACCCATACAATGCGCACCACCCCGTGATGTTTTTCTCACTGCTACTAGTGAATGTAATGTAACACACACCCATACAATGCGCACCACCCCGTGATGTTTTTCTCACTGCTACTAGTGAATCTAATGTAACACACACCCATACAATGCGCACCACCCCGTGATGTTTTTCTCACTGCTACTAGTGAATCTAATGTAACACACACCCATACAATGCGCACCACCCCGTGATGTTTTTGTCACTGCTACTAGTGAATGTAATGTAACACACACCCATACAATGCGCACCACCCCGTGATGTTTTTCTCACTGCTACTAGTGAAACTAGTGTAACACACACCCATACAATGCGCACCACCCCGTGATGTTTTTCTCACTCCTACTAGTGAATCTAATGTAACACACACCCATACAATGCGCACCACCCCGTGATGTTTTTCTCACTGCTACTAGTGAATCTAATGTAACACACACCCATACAATGCGCACCACCCCGTGATGCTTTTCTCACTCCTACTAGTGAATCTAATGTAACACACACCCATACAATGCGCACCACCCCGTGATGCTTTTCTCACTCCTACTAGTGAATGTAATGTAACACACACCCATACAATGCGCAGCACCCCGTGATGTTTTTCTCACTCCTACTAGTGAATCTAATGTAACACACACCCATACAATGCGCACCACCCCGTGATGTTTTTCTCACTCCTACTAGTGAATCTAATGTAACACACACCCATACAATGCGCACCACCCCGTGATGTTTTTCTCACTGCTACTAGTGAATCTAATGTAACACACACCCATACAATGCGCACCACCCCGTGATGTTTTTCTCACAGCTACTAGTGAATCTAATGTAACACACACCCATACAATGCGCACCACCCCGTGATGTTTTTCTCACTGCTACTAGTGAATCTAATGTAACACACACCCATACAAGGCGCACCACCCCGTGATGATTTTCTCACTCCTACTAGTGAATCTAATGTAACACACACCCATACAATGCGCACCACCCCGTGATGATTTTCTCACTGCTACTAGTGAATCTAATGTAACACACACCCATACAATGCGCACCACCCCGTGATGTTTTTCTCACTGCTACTAGTGAATCTAATGTAACACACACCCATACAATGCGCACCACCCCGTGATGTTTTTCTCACTGCTACTAGTGAATCTAATGTAACACACACCCATACAAGGCGCACCACCCCGCGATGTTTTTCTCACTGCTACTAGTGAATCTAATGTAACACACACCCATACAATGCGCACCACCCCGTGATGTTTTTGTCACTGCTACTAGTGAATCTAATGTAACACACACCCATACAATGCGCACCACCCCGTGATGATTTTCTCACTCCTACTAGTGAATCTAATGTAACACACACCCATACAATGCGCACCACCCCGTGATGTTTTTCTCACTGCTACTAGTGAATCTAATGTAACACACACCCATACAATGCGCACCACCCCGTGATGTTTTTCTCACTGCTACTAGTGAATGTAATGTAACACACACCCATACAATGCGCACCACCCCGTAATGTTTTTCTCACTGCTAGTAGTGAATCTAATGTAACACACACCCATACAATGCGCACCACCCCGTGATGATTTTCTCACTGCTACTAGTGAATCTAATGTAACACACACCCATACAATGCGAAGCACCCCGTGATGTTTTTCTCACTGCTACTAGTGAATCTAATGTAACACACACCCATACAAGGCGCACCACCCCGTGATGTTTTTCTCACTGCTACTAGTGAATCTAGTGTAACACACACCCATACAATGCGCACCACCCCGTGATGTTATTCTCAATGCTACTAGTGAATGTAATGTAACACACACCCATACAATGCGCACCACCCCGTGATGTTTTTCTCACTGCTACTAGTGAATCTAATGTAACACACACCCATACAATGCGCACCACCCCGTGATGTTTTTCTCACTGCTACTAGTGAATCTAATGTAACACACACCCATACAATGCGCACCACCCCGTGATGTTTTTGTCACTGCTACTAGTGAATGTAATGTAACACACACCCATACAATGCGCACCACCCCGTGATGTTTTTCTCACTGCTACTAGTGAAACTAGTGTAACACACACCCATACAATGCGCACCACCCCGTGATGTTTTTCTCACTCCTACTAGTGAATCTAATGTAACACACACCCATACAATGCGCACCACCCCGTGATGTTTTTCTCACTGCTACTAGTGAATCTAATGTAACACACACCCATACAATGCGCACCACCCCGTGATGCTTTTCTCACTCCTACTAGTGAATCTAATGTAACACACACCCATACAATGCGCACCACCCCGTGATGCTTTTCTCACTCCTACTAGTGAATGTAATGTAACACACACCCATACAATGCGCAGCACCCCGTGATGTTTTTCTCACTCCTACTAGTGAATCTAATGTAACACACACCCATACAATGCGCACCACCCCGTGATGTTTTTCTCACTGCTACTAGTGAATCTAATGTAACACACACCCATACAATGCGCACCACCCCGTGATGTTTTTCTCACTGCTACTAGTGAATCTAATGTAACACACACCCATACAATACGCACCACCCCGTGATGTTTTTCTCACTGCTACTAGTGAATCTAATGTAACACACACCCATACAACGCGCACCACCCCGTGATGTTTTTCTCACTGCTACTAGTGAATCTAGTGTAACACACACCCATACAATGCGCACCACCCCGTGATGTTTTTCTCACTGCTACTAGTGAATGTAATGTAACACACACCCATACAATGCGCACCACCCCGTGATGTTTTTCTCACTGCTACTAGTGAATCTAATGTAACACACACCCATACAATGCGCACCACCCCGTGATGTTTTTCTCACTCCTACTAGTGAATCTAATGTAACACACACCCATACAATGCGCACCACCCCGTGATGTTTTTGTCACTGCTACTAGTGAATGTAATGTAACACACACCCATACAATGCGCACCACCCCGTGATGTTTTTCTCACTGCTACTAGTGAAACTAGTGTAACACACACCCATACAATGCGCACCACCCCGTGATGTTTTTCTCACTGCTACTAGTGAATGTAATGTAACACACACCCATACAATGCGCACCACCCCGTGATGTTTTTCTCACTGCTACTAGTGAATCTAATGTAACACACACCCATACAATGCGCACCACCCCGTGATGTTTTTCTCACTGCTACTAGTGAATCTAATGTAACACACACCCATACAATGCGCACCACCCCGTGATGTTTTTGTCACTGCTACTAGTGAATGTAATGTAACACACACCCATACAATGAGCACCACCCCGTGATGTTTTTCTCACTGCTACTAGTGAAACTAGTGTAACACACACCCATACAATGCGCACCACCCCGTGATGTTTTTCTCACTCCTACTAGTGAATCTAATGTAACACACACCCATACAATGCGCACCACCCCGTGATGTTTTTCTCACTGCTACTAGTGAATCTAATGTAACACACAACCATACAATGCGCACCACCCCGTGATGATTTTCTCACTCCTACTAGGGAATCTAATGTAACACACACCCATACAATGCGCACCACCCCGTGATGTTTTTCTCACTGCTACTAGTGAATCTAATGTAACACACACCCATACAATGCGCACCACCCCGTGATGATTTTCTCACTCCTACTAGTGAATCTAATGTAACACACACCCATACAATGCGCACCACCCCGTGATGCTTTTCTCACTCCTACTAGTGAATCTAATGTAACACACACCCATACAATGCGCACCACCCCGTGATGTTTTTCTCACTGCTACTGGTGAATGTAATGAAACACACACCCATACAATGCGCACCACCCCGTGATGTTTTTCTCACTCCTACTAGTGAATGTAATGTAACACACACCCATACAATGCGCACTACCCCGTGATGTTTTTCTCACTCCTACTAATGAATGTAATGTAACACACACCCATACAATGCGCACCACCCCGTGATGGTTTTCTCACTGCTACTAGTGAATGTAATGTTACACACACCCATACAAGGCGCACCACCCCGTGATGTTTTTTTTCACTCCTACTAGTGAATGTAATGTAACACACACCCATACAATGCGCACCACCTCGTGATGTTTTTCTCACTCCCACTAGTGTATCTAATGTAACACACACCAATACAATGTGCACCACCCCGTGATGTTTTTCTCACTCCCACTAGTGAATCTAATGTAACACACACCCATACAATGCGCACCACCCCGTGATGTTTTTCTCACTCCCACTAGTGAATCTAATGTAACACACACCCATACAATGCGCACCACCCCGTGACGTTTTTCTCACTCCCACTAGTGAATCTAATGTAACACACACCCATACAATGCGCACCACCCCGTGATGTTTTTCTCACTCCCACTAGTGAATCTAATGTAACACACACCCATAAAATGCGCATCACCCCGTGATGTTTTTCTCACTGCTACTAGTGAATCTAATGTAACACACACCCATACAATGCGCACCACCCCGTGATGTATTTCTCACTCCTACTTGTGAATGTAATGTAACACACACCCATACAATGGGCACCACCACGTGATGTTTTTCTCACTGCTACTAGTGAATCTAATGTAACACACACCCATACAATGCGCACCACCCCGTGATGTTTTTCTCACTGCTACTAGTGAATCTAATGTAACACCCACCCATACAATGCGCACCACCCCGTGATGTTTTTCTCACTGCTACTAGTGAATTTAATGTAACACACACCCATACAATGCGCATCACCCCTTGATGTTTTTCTCACTGCTACTAGTGAATCTAATGTAACCCACACCCATACAATGCGCACCACCCCGTGATGTTTTTCTCACTGCTACTAGTGAATCTAATGTAACACACACCCATACAATGCGCACCACCCCGTGATGTTTTTCTCACTCCCACTAGTGAATCTAATGTAACACACACCCATACAATGCGCACCACCCCGTGATGTTTTTCTCACTCCCACTAGTGAATCTAATGTAACACACACCCATACACTGCGCACCACCCAGTGATGTTTTTCTCACTCCCACTAGTGAATCTAATGTAACACACACCCATACACTGCGCACCACCCAGTGATGTTTTTCTCACTCCCACTAGTGAATCTAATGTAACACACACCCATACAATGGGCACCACCCCGTGATGTTTTTCTCACTGCTACTAGTGAATCTAATGTAACACACACCCATACAATGCGCACCACCCCGTGATGTTTTTCTCACTCCTACTTGTGAATGTAATGTAACACACACCCATACAATGCGCAACACCCCGTGATGTTTTTCTCACTGCTACTAGTGAATCTAATGTAACACACACCCATACAATGCGCACCACCCCATGATGTTTTTCTCACTGCTACTAGTGAATCTAATGTAACACACACCCATACAATGCGCACCACCCCGTGATGTTTTTCTCACAGCTACTAGTGAATCTAATGTAACACACACCCATACAATGCGCACCACCCCGTGATGTTTTTCTCACTGCTACTAGTGAATCTAATGTAACACACACCCATACAATGCGCACCACCCCGTGTTGTTTTTCTCACTGCTACTAGTGAATCTAATGTAACACACACCCATACAATGCGCACCACCCCGTGATGTTTTTCTCACTGCTACTAGTGAATCTAATGTAACACACACCCATACAATGCGCACCACGACGTGATGTTTTTCTCACTGCTACTAGTGAATCTAATGTAACACACACACATACAATGCGCACCACCCCGTGATGTTTTTCTCACTGCTACTAGTGAATGTAATGTAACACACACACATACAATGCGCACCACCCCGTGATGTTTATCTCACTCCTACTAGTGAATGTAATGTAACACACACCCATACAATGCGCACCACCCCGTGATGTTTTTCTCACTCCTACTAGTTAATGTAATGTAACACACACCCATACAATGCGCACCACCCCGTGATGTTTTTCTCACTTCTACTAGTGAATCTAATGTAGCACACACCCATACAATGCGCACCACCCCGTGATGTTTTTCTCACTGCCACTAGTGAATCTAATGTAACACACACCCATACAATGCGCACCACCCCTTGATGTTTTTCTCACTGCTACTAGTGAATCTAATGTAACACACACCCATACAATGCGCATCACCCCGTGATGTTTTTCTCACTGCTACTAGTGAATCTAATGTAACACACACCCATACAATGCGCACCACCCCGTGATGTTTTTCTCACTGCTACTAGTGAATCTAATGTAACACACACCCATACAATGCGCACCACCCCGTGATGTTTTTCTCACTGCTACTTGTGAATCTAATGTAACACACACACATACAATGCGCACCACCCCGTGATGTTTTTCTCACTGCTACTAGTGAATCTAATGTAACACACACACATACAATGCGCACCACCCCGTGATGTTTTTCTCACTGCTACTAGTGAATGTAATGTAACACACACCCATACAATGCGCACCACCCCGTGATGTTTATCTCACTCCTACTAGTGAATGTAATGTAACACACACCCATACAATGTGCACCACCCCGTGATGTTTTTCTCACTCCTACTAGTTAATGTAATGTAACACACACCCATACAATGCGCACCACCCCGTGATGTTTTTCTCAGTGGTACTAGTGAATCTAATGTAACACACACCCATACAATGCGCACCACCCCGTGATGTTTTTCTCACTGCTACTAGTGAATCTAATGTAACACACACCCATACAATGCGCACCACCCCGTGATGTTTTTCTCACTCCCACTAGTGAATCTAATGTAACACCCACCCATACAATGCGCACCACCCCGTGATGTTTTTCTCACTCCCACTAGTGAATCTAATGTAACACACACCCATACACTGCGCACCACTCAGTGATGTTTTTCTCACTCCCACTAGTGAATCTAATGTAACACACACCCATACAATGGGCACCACCCCGTGATGTTTTTCTCACTGCTACTAGTGAATGTAATGTAACACACACCCATACAATGCGCACCACCCCGTGATGTTTTTCTCACTGCTACTAGTGAATCTAATGTAACACACACCCATACAATGCGCACCACCCCGTGATGTTTTTCTCACAGCTACTAGTGAATCTAATGTAACACACACCCATACAATGCGCACCACCCCGTGATGTTTTTCTCACTGCTACTAGTGAATCTAATGTAACACACACCCATACAATGCGCACCACCCCGTGTTGTTTTTCTCACTGCTACTAGTGAATCTAATGTAACACACACCCATACAATGCGCACCACCCCGTGATGTTTTTCTCACTGCTACTAGTGAATCTAATGTAACACACACACATACAATGCGCACCACGACGTGATGTTTTTCTCACTGCTACTAGTGAATCTAATGTAACACACACACATACAATGCGCACCACCCCGTGATGTTTTTCTCACTGCTACTAGTGAATGTAATGTAACACACACCCATACAATGCGCACCACCCCGTGATGTTTATCTCACTCCTACTAGTGAATGTAATGTAACACACACCCATACAATGCGCACCACCCCGTGATGTTTTTCTCACTCCTACTAGTTAATGTAATGTAACACACACCCATACAATGCGCACCACCACGTGATGTTTTTCTCATTGCTACTAGTGAATCTAATGTAACACACACCCATACAATGCGCACCACCCCGTGATGTTTTTCTCACTGCTACTAGTGAATCTAATGTAACACACACCCATACAATGCGCACCACCCCGTGATGTTTTTCTCACTGCTACTAGTGAATCTAATGTAACACACACCCATACAATGCGCATCACCCCGTGATGTTTTTCTCACTGCTACTAGTGAATCTAATGTAACACACACCCATACAATGCGCACCACCCCGTGATGTTTTTCTCACTGCTACTAGTGAATCTAATGTAACACACACCCATACAATGCGCACCACCCCGTGATGTTTTTCTCACTGCTACTAGTGAATCTAATGTAACACACACACATACAATGCGCACCACCCCGTGATGTTTTTCTCACTGCTACTAGTGAATCTAATGTAACACACACACATACAATGCGCACCACCCCGTGATGTTTTTCTCACTGCTACTAGTGAATGTAATGTAACACACACCCATACAATGCGCACCACCCCGTGATGTTTATCTCACTCCTACTAGTGAATGTAATGTAACACACACCCATACAATGTGCACCACCCCGTGATGCTTTTCTCACTCCTACTAGTTAATGTAATGTAACGCACACCCATACAATGCGCACCACACCGTGATGTTTTTCTCAGTGGTACTAGTGAATCTAATGTAACGCACACCCATACAATGCGCACCACCCCGTGATGTTTTTCTCACTGCTACTAGTGAATCTAATGTAACACACACCCATACAATGCGCACCACCCCGTGATGTTTTTCTCACTCCCACTAGTGAATCTAATGTAACACACACACATACAATGCGCACCACGACGTGATGTTTTTCTCACTGCTACTAGTGAATCTAATGTAACACACACACATACAATGCGCACCACCCCGTGATGTTTTTCTCACTGCTACTAGTGAATGTAATGTAACACACACCCATACAATGCGCACCACCCCGTGATGTTTTTCTCACTCCTACTAGTTAATGTAATGTAACACACAGCCATACAATGCGCACCACCCCGTGATGTTTTTCTCACTGCTACTAGTGAATCTAATGTAACACACACCCATACAATGCGCATCACCCCGTGATGTTTTTCTCACTGCTACTAGTGAATCTAATGTAACCCACACCCATACAATGCGCACCACCCCGTGATGTTTTTCTCACTGCTACTAGTGAATCTAATGTAACACACACCCATACAATGCGCACCACCCCGTGATGTTTTTCTCACTCCCAATAGTGAATCTAATGTAACACACACATACAATGTGCACCACCCCGTGATGTTTTCCTCACTGCTACTAGTGAATCTAATGTAACACACACACATACAATGCGCACCACCCCGTGATGTTTTTGTCACTGCTACTAGTGAATCTAATGTAACACACACCCATACAATGCGCACCACCCCGTGATGATTTTCTCACTCCTACTAGTGAATCTAATGTAACACACACCCATACAATGCGCACCACCCCGTGATGTTTTTCTCACTGCTACTAGTGAATCTAATGTAACACACACCCATACAATGCGCACCACCCCGTGATGTTTTTCTCACTGCTACTAGTGAATGTAATGTAACACACACCCATACAATGCGCACCACCCCGTAATGTTTTTCTCACTGCTAGTAGTGAATCTAATGTAACACACACACATACAATGCGCACCACCCCGTGATGTTTTTCTCACTGCTACTAGTTAATGTAATGTAACACACACCCATACAATGCGCACCACCCCGTGATGTTTTTCTCAGTGGTACTAGTGAATCTAATGTAACACACACCCATACAATGCGCACCACCCCGTGATGTTTTTCTCACTGCTACTAGTGAATCTAATGTAACACACACCCATACAATGCGCACCACCCCGTGATGTTTTTCTCACTCCCACTAGTGAATCTAATGTAACACACACCCATACAATGCGCACCACCCCGTGATGTTTTTCTCACTCCCACTAGTGAATCTAATGTAACACACACCCATACACTGCGCACCACCCAGTGATGTTTTTCTCACTCCCACTAGTGAATCTAATGTAACACACACCCATACAATGGGCACCACCCCGTGATGTTTTTCTCACTGCTACTAGTGAATGTAATGTAACACACACCCATACAATGCGCACCACCCCGTGATGTTTTTCTCACTGCTACTAGTGAATCTAATGTAACACACACCCATACAATGCGCACCACCCCGTGATGTTTTTCTCACTCCTACTTGTGAATGTAATGTAACACACACCCATACAATGCGCACCACCCCGTGATGTTTTTCTCACTGCTACTAGTGAATCTAATGTAACACACACCCATACAATGCGCACCACCCCGTGATGTTTTTCTCACAGCTACTAGTGAATCTAATGTAACACACACCCATACAATGCGCACCACCCCGTGATGTTTTTCTCACTGCTACTAGTGAATCTAATGTAACACACACCCATACAATGCGCACCACCCCGTGTTGTTTTTCTCACTGCTACTAGTGAATCTAATGTAACACACACCCATACAATGCGCACCACCCCGTGATGTTTTTCTCACTGCTACTAGTGAATCTAATGTAACACACACACATACAATGCGCACCACGACGTGATGTTTTTCTCACTGCTACTAGTGAATCTAATGTAACACACACACATACAATGCGCACCACCCCGTGATGTTTTTCTCACTGCTACTAGTGAATGTAATGTAACACACACCCATACAATGCGCACCACCCCGTGATGTTTTTCTCACTCCTACTAGTTAATGTAATGTAACACACAGCCATACAATGCGCACCACCCCGTGATGTTTTTCTCACTGCTACTAGTGAATCTAATGTAACACACACCCATACAATGCGCATCACCCCGTGATGTTTTTCTCACTGCTACTAGTGAATCTAATGTAACCCACACCCATACAATGCGCACCACCCCGTGATGTTTTTCTCACTGCTACTAGTGAATCTAATGTAACACACACCCATACAATGCGCACCACCCCGTGATGTTTTTCTCACTCCCAATAGTGAATCTAATGTAACACACACATACAATGTGCACCACCCCGTGATGTTTTCCTCACTGCTACTAGTGAATCTAATGTAACACACACACATACAATGCGCACCACCCCGTGATGTTTTTGTCACTGCTACTAGTGAATCTAATGTAACACACACCCATACAATGCGCACCACCCCGTGATGATTTTCTCACTCCTACTAGTGAATCTAATGTAACACACACCCATACAATGCGCACCACCCCGTGATGTTTTTCTCACTGCTACTAGTGAATCTAATGTAACACACACCCATACAATGCGCACCACCCCGTGATGTTTTTCTCACTGCTACTAGTGAATGTAATGTAACACACACCCATACAATGCGCACCACCCCGTAATGTTTTTCTCACTGCTAGTAGTGAATCTAATGTAACACACACACATACAATGCGCACCACCCCGTGATGTTTTTCTCACTGCTACTAGTTAATGTAATGTAACACACACCCATACAATGCGCACCACCCCGTGATGTTTTTCTCAGTGGTACTAGTGAATCTAATGTAACACACACCCATACAATGCGCACCACCCCGTGATGTTTTTCTCACTGCTACTAGTGAATCTAATGTAACACACACCCATACAATGCGCACCACCCCGTGATGTTTTTCTCACTCCCACTAGTGAATCTAATGTAACACACACCCATACAATGCGCACCACCCCGTGATGTTTTTCTCACTCCCACTAGTGAATCTAATGTAACACACACCCATACACTGCGCACCACCCAGTGATGTTTTTCTCACTCCCACTAGTGAATCTAATGTAACACACACCCATACAATGGGCACCACCCCGTGATGTTTTTCTCACTGCTACTAGTGAATGTAATGTAACACACACCCATACAATGCGCACCACCCCGTGATGTTTTTCTCACTGCTACTAGTGAATCTAATGTAACACACACCCATACAATGCGCACCACCCCGTGATGTTTTTCTCACTCCTACTTGTGAATGTAATGTAACACACACCCATACAATGCGCACCACCCCGTGATGTTTTTCTCACTGCTACTAGTGAATCTAATGTAACACACACCCATACAATGCGCACCACCCCGTGATGTTTTTCTCACAGCTACTAGTGAATCTAATGTAACACACACCCATACAATGCGCACCACCCCGTGATGTTTTTCTCACTGCTACTAGTGAATCTAATGTAACACACACCCATACAATGCGCACCACCCCGTGTTGTTTTTCTCACTGCTACTAGTGAATCTAATGTAACACACACCCATACAATGCGCACCACCCCGTGATGTTTTTCTCACTGCTACTAGTGAATCTAATGTAACACACACACATACAATGCGCACCACGACGTGATGTTTTTCTCACTGCTACTAGTGAATCTAATGTAACACACACACATACAATGCGCACCACCCCGTGATGTTTTTCTCACTGCTACTAGTGAATGTAATGTAACACACACCCATACAATGCGCACCACCCCGTGATGTTTATCTCACTCCTACTAGTGAATGTAATGTAACACACACCCATACAATGCGCACCACCCCGTGATGTTTTTCTCACTCCTACTAGTTAATGTAATGTAACACACACCCATACAATGCGCACCACCACGTGATGTTTTTCTCATTGCTACTAGTGAATCTAATGTAACACACACCCATACAATGCGCACCACCCCGTGATGTTTTTCTCACTGCTACTAGTGAATCTAATGTAACACACACCCATACAATGCGCACCACCCCGTGATGTTTTTCTCACTGCTACTAGTGAATCTAATGTAACACACACCCATACAATGCGCATCACCCCGTGATGTTTTTCTCACTGCTACTAGTGAATCTAATGTAACACACACCCATACAATGCGCACCACCCCGTGATGTTTTTCTCACTGCTACTAGTGAATCTAATGTAACACACACCCATACAATGCGCACCACCCCTGATGTTTTTCTCACTGCTACTAGTGAATCTAATGTAACAAACATATATACAATGCGCACCACCCCGTGATGTTTTTCTCACTGCTACTAGTGAATCTAATGTAACACACACCCATACAATGCGCACCACCCCGTGATGTTTTTCTCACTGCTACTAGTGAATCTAATGTAACACACACCCATACAATGCGCACCACCCCTGATGTTTTTCTCACTGCTACTAGTGAATCTAATGTAACACACACCCATACAATGCGCACCACCCCGTGATGTTTTTCTCACTGCTACTAGTGAATCTAATGTAACACACACCCATACAATGCGCACCACCCCGTGATGTTTTTCTCACTGCTACTAGTGAATCTAATGTAACACACACCCATACAATGCGCATCACCCCGTGATGTTTTTCTCACTGCTACTAGTGAATCTAATGTAACACACACCCATACAATGCGCACCACCCCGTGATGTTTTTCTCACTGCTACTAGTGAATCTAATGTAAAACACACCCATACAATGCGCACCACCCCTGATGTTTTTCTCACTGCTACTAGTGAATCTAATGTAACACACACACATACAATGCGCACCACCCCGTGATGTTTTTCTCACTGCTACTAGTGAATCTAATGTAACACACACACATACAATGCGCACCACCCCGTGATGTTTTTCTCACTGCTACTAGTGAATGTAATGTAACACACACCCATACAATGCGCACCACCCCGTGATGTTTATCTCACTCCTACTAGTGAATGTAATGTAACACACACCCATACAATGTGCACCACCCCGTGATGCTTTTCTCACTCCTACTAGTTAATGTAATGTAACGCACACCCATACAATGCGCACCACACCGTGATGTTTTTCTCAGTGGTACTAGTGAATCTAATGTAACGCACACCCATACAATGCGCACCACCCCGTGATGTTTTTCTCACTGCTACTAGTGAATCTAATGTAACACACACCCATACAATGCGCACCACCCCGTGATGTTTTTCTCACTCCCACTAGTGAATCTAATGTAACACACACACATACAATGCGCACCACGACGTGATGTTTTTCTCACTGCTACTAGTGAATCTAATGTAACACACACACATACAATGCGCACCACCCCGTGATGTTTTTCTCACTGCTACTAGTGAATGTAATGTAACACACACCCATACAATGCGCACCACCCCGTGATGTTTTTCTCACTCCTACTAGTTAATGTAATGTAACACACAGCCATACAATGCGCACCACCCCGTGATGTTTTTCTCACTGCTACTCGTGAATCTAATGTAACACACACCCATACAATGCGCATCACCCCGTGATGTTTTTCTCACTGCTACTAGTGAATCTAATGTAACCCACACCCATACAATGCGCACCACCCCGTGATGTTTTTCTCACTGCTACTAGTGAATCTAATGTAACACACACCCATACAATGCGCACCACCCCGTGATGTTTTTCTCACTGCTACTAGTGAATCTAATGTAACACACACATACAATGTGCACCACCCCGTGATGTTTTCCTCACTGCTACTAGTGAATCTAATGTAACACACACACATACAATGCGCACCACCCCGTGATGTTTTTCTCACTGCTACTGGTGAATGTAATGTAACACAAACCCATACAATGCGAACCACCCCGTGATGTTTTTGTCACTGCTACTGGTGAATGTAATGTAACACACACCCATACAATGCGCACCACCCGGTGATGTTTTTCTCACTGCTACTGGTGTATGTAATGAAACACACACCCATACAATGCGCACCACCCCGTGATGTTTTTCTCACTCCTACTAGTGAATGTAATGTAACACACACCCATACAATGCGCACCACCCCGTGATGTTTTTCTCACTCCTACTAGTGAATCTAATGTAACACACACCCATACAATGCGCACCACCCCGTGATGTTTTTCTCACTGCTACTAGTGAATCTAATGTAACACACACCCATACAATGCGCACCACCCCGTGATGTTTTTCTCACTCCTACTTGTGAATGTAATGTAACACACACCCATACAATGCGCACCACCCCGTGATGTTTTTCTCACTGCTACTAGTGAATCTAATGTAACACACACCCATACAATGCGCACCACCCCGTGATGTTTTTCTCACAGCTACTAGTGAATCTAATGTAACACACACCCATACAATGCGCACCACCCCGTGATGTTTTTCTCACTGCTACTAGTGAATCTAATGTAACACACACCCATACAATGCGCACCACCCCGTGTTGTTTTTCTCACTGCTACTAGTGAATCTAATGTAAAACACACCCATACAATGCGCACAACCCCGTGATGTTTTTCTCACTGCTACTAGTGAATCTAATGTAACACACACACATACAATGCGCACCACGACGTGATGTTTTTCTCACTGCTACTAGTGAATCTAATGTAACACACACACATACAATGCGCACCACCCCGTGATGTTTTTCTCACTGCTACTAGTGAATGTAATGTAACACACACCCATAAAATGCGCACCACCCCGTGATGTTTATCTCACTCCTACTAGTGAATGTAATGTAACACACACCCATACAATGCGCACCACCCCGTGATGTTTTTCTCACTCCTACTAGTTAATGTAATGTAACACACACCCATACAATGCGCACCACCACGTGATGTTTTTCTCACTGCTACTAGTGAATCTAATGTAACACACACCCATACAATGCGCACCACCCCGTAATGTTTTTCTCACTGCTAGTAGTGAATCTAATGTAACACACACCCATACAATGCGCACCACCCCGTAATGTTTTTCTCACTGCTAGTAGTGAATCTAATGTAACACACACACATACAATGCGCACCACCCCGTGATGTTTTTCTCACTGCTACTAGTTAATGTAATGTAACACACACCCATACAATGCGCACCACCCCGTGATGTTTTTCTCAGTGGTACTAGTGAATCTAATGTAACACACACCCATACAATGCGCACCACCCCGTGATGTTTTTCTCACTGCTACTAGTGAATCTAATGTAACACACACCCATACAATGCGCACCACCCCGTGATGTTTTTCTCACTCCCACTAGTGAATCTAATGTAACACACACCCATACAATGCGCACCACCCCGTGATGTTTTTCTCACTCCCACTAGTGAATCTAATGTAACACACACCCATACACTGCGCACCACCCAGTGATGTTTTTCTCACTCCCACTAGTGAATCTAATGTAACACACACCCATACAATGGGCACCACCCCGTGATGTTTTTCTCACTGCTACTAGTGAATGTAATGTAACACACACCCATACAATGCGCACCACCCCGTGATGTTTTTCTCACTGCTACTAGTGAATCTAATGTAACACACACCCATACAATGCGCACCACCCCGTGATGTTTTTCTCACTCCTACTTGTGAATGTAATGTAACACACACCCATACAATGCGCACCACCCCGTGATGTTTTTCTCACTGCTACTAGTGAATCTAATGTAACACACACCCATACAATGCGCACCACCCCGTGATGTTTTTCTCACAGCTACTAGTGAATCTAATGTAACACACACCCATACAATGCGCACCACCCCGTGATGTTTTTCTCACTGCTACTAGTGAATCTAATGTAACACACACCCATACAATGCGCACCACCCCGTGTTGTTTTTCTCACTGCTACTAGTGAATCTAATGTAACACACACCCATACAATGCGCACCACCCCGTGATGTTTTTCTCACTGCTACTAGTGAATCTAATGTAACACACACACATACAATGCGCACCACGACGTGATGTTTTTCTCACTGCTACTAGTGAATCTAATGTAACACACACACATACAATGCGCACCACCCCGTGATGTTTTTCTCACTGCTACTAGTGAATGTAATGTAACACACACCCATACAATGCGCACCACCCCGTGATGTTTTTCTCACTCCTACTAGTTAATGTAATGTAACACACAGCCATACAATGCGCACCACCCCGTGATGTTTTTCTCACTGCTACTAGTGAATCTAATGTAACACACACCCATACAATGCGCATCACCCCGTGATGTTTTTCTCACTGCTACTAGTGAATCTAATGTAACCCACACCCATACAATGCGCACCACCCCGTGATGTTTTTCTCACTGCTACTAGTGAATCTAATGTAACACACACCCATACAATGCGCACCACCCCGTGATGTTTTTCTCACTCCCAATAGTGAATCTAATGTAACACACACATACAATGTGCACCACCCCGTGATGTTTTCCTCACTGCTACTAGTGAATCTAATGTAACACACACACATACAATGCGCACCACCCCGTGATGTTTTTGTCACTGCTACTAGTGAATCTAATGTAACACACACCCATACAATGCGCACCACCCCGTGATGATTTTCTCACTCCTACTAGTGAATCTAATGTAACACACACCCATACAATGCGCACCACCCCGTGATGTTTTTCTCACTGCTACTAGTGAATCTAATGTAACACACACCCATACAATGCGCACCACCCCGTGATGTTTTTCTCACTGCTACTAGTGAATGTAATGTAACACACACCCATACAATGCGCACCACCCCGTAATGTTTTTCTCACTGCTAGTAGTGAATCTAATGTAACACACACACATACAATGCGCACCACCCCGTGATGTTTTTCTCACTGCTACTAGTTAATGTAATGTAACACACACCCATACAATGCGCACCACCCCGTGATGTTTTTCTCAGTGGTACTAGTGAATCTAATGTAACACACACCCATACAATGCGCACCACCCCGTGATGTTTTTCTCACTGCTACTAGTGAATCTAATGTAACACACACCCATACAATGCGCACCACCCCGTGATGTTTTTCTCACTCCCACTAGTGAATCTAATGTAACACACACCCATACAATGCGCACCACCCCGTGATGTTTTTCTCACTCCCACTAGTGAATCTAATGTAACACACACCCATACACTGCGCACCACCCAGTGATGTTTTTCTCACTCCCACTAGTGAATCTAATGTAACACACACCCATACAATGGGCACCACCCCGTGATGTTTTTCTCACTGCTACTAGTGAATGTAATGTAACACACACCCATACAATGCGCACCACCCCGTGATGTTTTTCTCACTGCTACTAGTGAATCTAATGTAACACACACCCATACAATGCGCACCACCCCGTGATGTTTTTCTCACTCCTACTTGTGAATGTAATGTAACACACACCCATACAATGCGCACCACCCCGTGATGTTTTTCTCACTGCTACTAGTGAATCTAATGTAACACACACCCATACAATGCGCACCACCCCGTGATGTTTTTCTCACAGCTACTAGTGAATCTAATGTAACACACACCCATACAATGCGCACCACCCCGTGATGTTTTTCTCACTGCTACTAGTGAATCTAATGTAACACACACCCATACAATGCGCACCACCCCGTGTTGTTTTTCTCACTGCTACTAGTGAATCTAATGTAACACACACCCATACAATGCGCACCACCCCGTGATGTTTTTCTCACTGCTACTAGTGAATCTAATGTAACACACACACATACAATGCGCACCACGACGTGATGTTTTTCTCACTGCTACTAGTGAATCTAATGTAACACACACACATACAATGCGCACCACCCCGTGATGTTTTTCTCACTGCTACTAGTGAATGTAATGTAACACACACCCATACAATGCGCACCACCCCGTGATGTTTATCTCACTCCTACTAGTGAATGTAATGTAACACACACCCATACAATGCGCACCACCCCGTGATGTTTTTCTCACTCCTACTAGTTAATGTAATGTAACACACACCCATACAATGCGCACCACCACGTGATGTTTTTCTCATTGCTACTAGTGAATCTAATGTAACACACACCCATACAATGCGCACCACCCCGTGATGTTTTTCTCACTGCTACTAGTGAATCTAATGTAACACACACCCATACAATGCGCACCACCCCGTGATGTTTTTCTCACTGCTACTAGTGAATCTAATGTAACACACACCCATACAATGCGCATCACCCCGTGATGTTTTTCTCACTGCTACTAGTGAATCTAATGTAACACACACCCATACAATGCGCACCACCCCGTGATGTTTTTCTCACTGCTACTAGTGAATCTAATGTAACACACACCCATACAATGCGCACCACCCCTGATGTTTTTCTCACTGCTACTAGTGAATCTAATGTAACAAACATATATACAATGCGCACCACCCCGTGATGTTTTTCTCACTGCTACTAGTGAATCTAATGTAACACACACCCATACAATGCGCACCACCCCGTGATGTTTTTCTCACTGCTACTAGTGAATCTAATGTAACACACACCCATACAATGCGCATCACCCCGTGATGTTTTTCTCACTGCTACTAGTGAATCTAATGTAACACACACCCATACAATGCGCACCACCCCGTGATGTTTTTCTCACTGCTACTAGTGAATCTAATGTAAAACACACCCATACAATGCGCACCACCCCTGATGTTTTTCTCACTGCTACTAGTGAATCTAATGTAACACACACACATACAATGCGCACCACCCCGTGATGTTTTTCTCACTGCTACTAGTGAATCTAATGTAACACACACACATACAATGCGCACCACCCCGTGATGTTTTTCTCACTGCTACTAGTGAATGTAATGTAACACACACCCATACAATGCGCACCACCCCGTGATGTTTATCTCACTCCTACTAGTGAATGTAATGTAACACACACCCATACAATGTGCACCACCCCGTGATGCTTTTCTCACTCCTACTAGTTAATGTAATGTAACGCACACCCATACAATGCGCACCACACCGTGATGTTTTTCTCAGTGGTACTAGTGAATCTAATGTAACGCACACCCATACAATGCGCACCACCCCGTGATGTTTTTCTCACTGCTACTAGTGAATCTAATGTAACACACACCCATACAATGCGCACCACCCCGTGATGTTTTTCTCACTCCCACTAGTGAATCTAATGTAACACACACACATACAATGCGCACCACGACGTGATGTTTTTCTCACTGCTACTAGTGAATCTAATGTAACACACACACATACAATGCGCACCACCCCGTGATGTTTTTCTCACTGCTACTAGTGAATGTAATGTAACACACACCCATACAATGCGCACCACCCCGTGATGTTTTTCTCACTCCTACTAGTTAATGTAATGTAACACACAGCCATACAATGCGCACCACCCCGTGATGTTTTTCTCACTGCTACTCGTGAATCTAATGTAACACACACCCATACAATGCGCATCACCCCGTGATGTTTTTCTCACTGCTACTAGTGAATCTAATGTAACCCACACCCATACAATGCGCACCACCCCGTGATGTTTTTCTCACTGCTACTAGTGAATCTAATGTAACACACACCCATACAATGCGCACCACCCCGTGATGTTTTTCTCACTGCTACTAGTGAATCTAATGTAACACACACATACAATGTGCACCACCCCGTGATGTTTTCCTCACTGCTACTAGTGAATCTAATGTAACACACACACATACAATGCGCACCACCCCGTGATGTTTTTCTCACTGCTACTGGTGAATGTAATGTAACACAAACCCATACAATGCGAACCACCCCGTGATGTTTTTGTCACTGCTACTGGTGAATGTAATGTAACACACACCCATACAATGCGCACCACCCGGTGATGTTTTTCTCACTGCTACTGGTGTATGTAATGAAACACACACCCATACAATGCGCACCACCCCGTGATGTTTTTCTCACTCCTACTAGTGAATGTAATGTAACACACACCCATACAATGCGCACCACCCCGTGATGTTTTTCTCACTCCTACTAGTGAATCTAATGTAACACACACCCATACAATGCGCACCACCCCGTGATGTTTTTCTCACTGCTACTAGTGAATCTAATGTAACACACACCCATACAATGCGCACCACCCCGTGATGTTTTTCTCACTCCTACTTGTGAATGTAATGTAACACACACCCATACAATGCGCACCACCCCGTGATGTTTTTCTCACTGCTACTAGTGAATCTAATGTAACACACACCCATACAATGCGCACCACCCCGTGATGTTTTTCTCACAGCTACTAGTGAATCTAATGTAACACACACCCATACAATGCGCACCACCCCGTGATGTTTTTCTCACTGCTACTAGTGAATCTAATGTAACACACACCCATACAATGCGCACCACCCCGTGTTGTTTTTCTCACTGCTACTAGTGAATCTAATGTAAAACACACCCATACAATGCGCACAACCCCGTGATGTTTTTCTCACTGCTACTAGTGAATCTAATGTAACACACACACATACAATGCGCACCACGACGTGATGTTTTTCTCACTGCTACTAGTGAATCTAATGTAACACACACACATACAATGCGCACCACCCCGTGATGTTTTTCTCACTGCTACTAGTGAATGTAATGTAACACACACCCATAAAATGCGCACCACCCCGTGATGTTTATCTCACTCCTACTAGTGAATGTAATGTAACACACACCCATACAATGCGCACCACCCCGTGATGTTTTTCTCACTCCTACTAGTTAATGTAATGTAACACACACCCATACAATGCGCACCACCACGTGATGTTTTTCTCACTGCTACTAGTGAATCTAATGTAACACACACCCATACAATGCGCACCACCCCGTGATGTTTTTCTCACTGCTACTAGTGAATGTAATGTAACACACACCCATACAATGCGCACCACCCCGTAATGTTTTTCTCACTGCTAGTAGTGAATCTAATGTAACACACACACATACAATGCGCACCACCCCGTGATGTTTTTCTCACTGCTACTAGTTAATGTAATGTAACACACACCCATACAATGCGCACCACCCCGTGATGTTTTTCTCAGTGGTACTAGTGAATCTAATGTAACACACACCCATACAATGCGCACCACCCCGTGATGTTTTTCTCACTGCTACTAGTGAATCTAATGTAACACACACCCATACAATGCGCACCACCCCGTGATGTTTTTCTCACTCCCACTAGTGAATCTAATGTAACACACACCCATACAATGCGCACCACCCCGTGATGTTTTTCTCACTCCCACTAGTGAATCTAATGTAACACACACCCATACACTGCGCACCACCCAGTGATGTTTTTCTCACTCCCACTAGTGAATCTAATGTAACACACACCCATACAATGGGCACCACCCCGTGATGTTTTTCTCACTGCTACTAGTGAATGTAATGTAACACACACCCATACAATGCGCACCACCCCGTGATGTTTTTCTCACTGCTACTAGTGAATCTAATGTAACACACACCCATACAATGCGCACCACCCCGTGATGTTTTTCTCACTCCTACTTGTGAATGTAATGTAACACACACCCATACAATGCGCACCACCCCGTGATGTTTTTCTCACTGCTACTAGTGAATCTAATGTAACACACACCCATACAATGCGCACCACCCCGTGATGTTTTTCTCACAGCTACTAGTGAATCTAATGTAACACACACCCATACAATGCGCACCACCCCGTGATGTTTTTCTCACTGCTACTAGTGAATCTAATGTAACACACACCCATACAATGCGCACCACCCCGTGTTGTTTTTCTCACTGCTACTAGTGAATCTAATGTAACACACACCCATACAATGCGCACCACCCCGTGATGTTTTTCTCACTGCTACTAGTGAATCTAATGTAACACACACACATACAATGCGCACCACGACGTGATGTTTTTCTCACTGCTACTAGTGAATCTAATGTAACACACACACATACAATGCGCACCACCCCGTGATGTTTTTCTCACTGCTACTAGTGAATGTAATGTAACACACACCCATACAATGCGCACCACCCCGTGATGTTTATCTCACTCCTACTAGTGAATGTAATGTAACACACACCCATACAATGCGCACCACCCCGTGATGTTTTTCTCACTCCTACTAGTTAATGTAATGTAACACACACCCATACAATGCGCACCACCACGTGATGTTTTTCTCATTGCTACTAGTGAATCTAATGTAACACACACCCATACAATGCGCACCACCCCGTGATGTTTTTCTCACTGCTACTAGTGAATCTAATGTAACACACACCCATACAATGCGCACCACCCCGTGATGTTTTTCTCACTGCTACTAGTGAATCTAATGTAACACACACCCATACAATGCGCATCACCCCGTGATGTTTTTCTCACTGCTACTAGTGAATCTAATGTAACACACACCCATACAATGCGCACCACCCCGTGATGTTTTTCTCACTGCTACTAGTGAATCTAATGTAACACACACCCATACAATGCGCACCACCCCGTGATGTTTTTCTCACTGCTACTAGTGAATCTAATGTAACACACACCCATACAATGCGCACCACCCCGTGATGTTTTTCTCACTGCTACCAGTGAATCTAATGTAACACACACCCATACAATGCGCACCACCCCGTGATGTTTTTCTCACTGCTACTAGTGAATCTAATGTAACACACACCCATACAATGCGCACCACCCCGTGATGTTTTTCTCACTGCTACTAGTGAATCTAATGTAACACACACCCATACAATGCGCACCACCCCGTGATGATTTTCTCACTCCTACTAGTGAATCTAATGTAACACACACCCATACAATGCGCACCACCCCGTGATGCTTTTCTCACTGCTACTAGTGAATCTAATGTAACACACACCCATACAATGCGCACCACCCCGTGATGTTTTTCTCACTGCTACTAGTGAATGTAATGTAACACACACCCATACAATGCGCACCACCCCGTGATGTTTTTCTCACTGCTACTAGTGAATCTAATGGAACACACACCCATACAATGCGCACCACTCCGTGATGTTTTTCTCACTGCTACTAGTGAATCTAATGTAACACACACCCATACAATGCGCACCACCCCGTGATGTTTTTCTCACTGGTACTAGTGAATGTAATGTAACACACACCCATACAATGCGCACCACCCCGTGATGTTTTTCTCACTGCTACTAGTGAATCTAATGTAACACACACCCATACAATGCGCACCACCCCGTGATGTTTTTCTCACTGCTACTAGTGAATCTAATGTAACACACACACATACAATGCGCACCACCCCGTGATGTTTTTCTCACTGCTACTAGTGAATCTAATGTAACACACACACATACAATGCGCACCACCCCGTGATGTTTTTCTCACTGCTACTAGTGAATGTAATGTAACACACACCCATACAATGCGCACCACCCCGTGATGTTTATCTCACTCCTACTAGTGAATGTAATGTAACACACACCCATACAATGTGCACCACCCCGTGATGCTTTTCTCACTCCTACTAGTTAATGTAATGTAACGCACACCCATACAATGCGCACCACACCATGATGTTTTTCTCAGTGGTACTAGTGAATCTAATGTAACGCACACCCATACAATGCGCACCACCCCGTGATGTTTTTCTCACTGCTACTAGTGAATCTAATGTAACACACACCCATACAATGCGCAACACCCCGTGATGTTTTTCTCACTCCCACTAGTGAATCTAATGTAACACACACACATACAATGCGCACCACGACGTGATGTTTTTCTCACTGCTACTAGTGAATCTAATGTAACACACACACATACAATGCGCACCACCCCGTGATGTTTTTCTCACTGCTACTAGTGAATGTAATGTAACACACACCCATACAATGCGCACCACCCCGTGATGTTTTTCTCACTCCTACTAGTTAATGTAATGTAACACACAGCCATACAATGCGCACCACCCCGTGATGTTTTTCTCACTGCTACTAGTGAATCTAATGTAACACACACCCATACAATGCGCATCACCCCGTGATGTTTTTCTCACTGCTACTAGTGAATCTAATGTAACCCACACCCATACAATGCGCACCACCCCGTGATGTTTTTCTCACTGCTACTAGTGAATCTAATGTAACACACACCCATACAATGCGCACCACCCCGTGATGTTTTTCTCACTGCTACTAGTGAATCTAATGTAACACACACATACAATGTGCACCACCCCGTGATGTTTTCCTCACTGCTACTAGTGAATCTAATGTAACACACACACATACAATGCGCACCACCCCGTGATGTTTTTCTCACTGCTACTGGTGAATGTAATGTAACACAAACCCATACAATGCGAACCACCCCGTGATGTTTTTGTCACTGCTACTGGTGAATGTAATGTAACACACACCCATACAATGCGCACCACCCGGTGATGTTTTTCTCACTGCTACTGGTGTATGTAATGAAACACACACCCATACAATGCGCACCACCCCGTGATGTTTTTCTCACTCCTACTAGTGAATGTAATGTAACACACACCCATACAATGCGCACCACCCCGTGATGTTTTTCTCACTCCTACTAGTGAATCTAATGTAACACACACCCATACAATGCGCACCACCCCGTGATGTTTTTCTCACTGCTACTAGTGAATGTAATGTAACACACACCCATACAATGCGCACCACCCCGTGATGTTTTTCTCACTCCTACTTGTGAATGTAATGTAACACACACCCATACAATGCGCACCACCCCGTGATGTTTTTCTCACTGCTACTAGTGAATCTAATGTAACACACACCCATACAATGCGCACCACCCCGTGATGTTTTTCTCACAGCTACTAGTGAATCTAATGTAACACACACCCATACAATGCGCACCACCCCGTGATGTTTTTCTCACTGCTACTAGTGAATCTAATGTAACACACACCCATACAATGCGCACCACCCCGTGTTGTTTTTCTCACTGCTACTAGTGAATCTAATGTAAAACACACCCATACAATGCGCACCACCCCGTGATGTTTTTCTCACTGCTACTAGTGAATCTAATGTAACACACACACATACAATGCGCACCACGACGTGATGTTTTTCTCACTGCTACT